>NW_027070077.1:416314-419865 GCF_002906115.3 Quercus suber
TGATTATGTGGTCAGGTTCAAATTCAAATATGAAATTCAAGTTAATTTTGGTCTTTATATTTGATGTTAAGTTTTTGCATCTTATTCTTAAGACATCAATTAAAGTATAACTTAGGGATAAGAAATATTACACGTAAAATTACAAAGATCAATGAACCCTAAAAGAGAAAAACAACAAACGTCCCCAATTTTCCTCAACTAGTTAAACAAATAATTTTGAAGAGTATGCTTCAATCCCATGAAATCATCTAGTATCGACTATGTAATTATTAAGCAGGAGTAATCATCATGTGACCAACATGCTAATAAGCTCTTGCTCAAATGGCACCTCCTCTCCTTGTAAGAATAAGTTGTGCATGGTGAGGCCATGAGTTTGAGATCCACTGGGTGTGTGTAATTACCCACTGTGTTCCCCATGGATTCAACTTAATTAGGAAAAAATAGTCTTAGCATAAAGAACTGATTTTTTGTCATGAATTCAACTGCATTTAGGAAAAAATGGTTTTTGGCAAAAAGATTTTCAACTGATAATTATGTGATGGACATGGATAATTATGATGGAATGACAATCTGAAATTTGCTGCATCAGAGATAATTGGGATAAGTGCATAATGGTCCATTTATATTGGCTTGGCTATGAACAACCAAATTGAGGCTTTGGCAATTAAGTCTTATCAAAAGTTAATGAATATTCTATATAGCAAAAGTTAATAAAAATAGTAAGTCTTACAACAATCTCACCCATCCCTTTGCTACTTAAGCCAAGCCTAGATGCAATGAAGTAATATTCTATAGAGCAGCAGGAAAATTTCAATTATCAATAAGGGGTAAAAAGAGAGAGAGAGAGACTAACATAGGAGGAAGTTTCTAGAATGCAGAGGATACTTCTGCCATTTGTGATAGTGTGATCATTTGTTCTTTTACCCAAATTTACTTTGTGTGTGTATATATATAAATAAAACTGAATAGATATGTTCCTTTTCCACTTTTATAATCCGGTTTATATCATATATAATTATTGTGTCATGCATGTCATAGTTTTCATTATGTCTTTTCCATGAATCCTGATGTAGATTCAATATCGCAACTCATTTCATATTTGATATGATGCACTTCTTGTACCTATAATTATCAATTGTCAATAACCACGGCTTTTAAAAATATTTCATGCAAAAAAGTTTATATAAGAAACAAACATAACATATTTTTTGTTAATTTGATAGTTGGGGGAGGAGGGAGGGAGAAATCAAACCTAATAGATATTAGAAAGATGGTAGACTTTTGCACTAACTCCAAAATTTCTTGATATGCATGTTATTGGTCTTCAGAGTCATGGTAAATATCAAAAGATAATAAATAAATAAAAGGCGATTTATTGGATTTTGCCAAGAGGTTACAATTAATTGTGTCAGAATGGCTGATTTTGTTGCTTGCTTTTGAATAATGTGGAAGCAAGCAGTGTCTTTGATTCTCTCTCATTAAAACCCACAAACTTGGAAACTTTCTTTTGTCTCTATTTTTCTCAAACAAAACCTGCTCTTCTTAGATTCTCAATTGTAGAATTGTGTTGAGAGTTTCATTATTATGGAGAAGAGTGAAAGGAAAGTATGACAATAAACTGCAGATCTAGAAAAATAGAGAGGAGAGTAATATTCTGGTGACAATATTTATCTGTGAATGTGAGCAATAGTATGAAATTCTATTGGGAGCCAGTGTTTATGTCTATTTCTGTCTTCTAGTAGAAACATCTATTCTTAAGGAGTTGCTGAGTTGAAGTTTATTCAATTTACTATTTTAGCCTCATCGTTAGTAGTGTTTTTTTATTTTTTATTTTTTATTTTTTATTATTTTTTATTATAAAGTTTTTATTATTGTTGATTTTAAATATGTAAATTAGAGGGTGACACCAAAATCATCCTTCTATAGTAGTGTAGCACTAAAACCCTCCCCTTGACAGAGCAAGGTACATGGTAAGATCATGGGTTCAGGTTCATGTATAACTTACCAAAAAAAAAATAGCATTTTTTGTGCCCTACCTGATGCTCAAAGTGATTGTTCTTGGGCTTCTTAACAATCAACATCAAGAACAAAACCAAGAAAAAAATTTAACATTATGAAATTTCACCGTAAGAAGTTGCCGACATTTGGTACTCAACATTTATACATGAAGTGGAATACCAGAGTGAGTTTTGGGAATCTAAAACTTTAAATGTAGAAAACGCCCTGGAATGTGAGCACGGTGACAAATGAAATTTGTTGCTGCATATGAAAAACTTCATCCTTTAAGCAGTTTTGATTTTGGGGATAATTAGTCACTTCAACATGCAATAGAAGTTCTGGATATTAATTTCTTGAAATTTAAAAGAGGTTCTCCATTAAAAAATAACAACTTTCAACGAAGATTGTGGTTTTCTTTTTCTTCTTCTCCTCTCCCCCTTCTCTGTTTTCACCCTTTGCTTTTCACATTTTTGTTTGTGAGAGTTGATAGATATCATCTTATATCTTTTTCAGCTTACTTGTAGCTCCATTACCATAATTATATTTTACTATACCACGTTTGTCCTTTTCAGGAAAATGATAATGCTGGCTTGGAATTTCCCAATTTTAATTTCAATGTATCCCATCATGGTGACTATGTGGCTATAGCATCTGAACCTTTGTGCCTTGTAGGGTTGGACATAGTTTCTTATGACATTCCCAAAGGAGACAATTCTAGAATTCATTCAGAACTTCTCCTCATACTTTTCAAGTTTGGAAGATAATATAGTGAATGCCGGCTCTTGTGATGGTATTTTGGCTGAGTTTTCCAATTTCTACTTCTATAGCACCAAATCTCCGGACCCACCTCCCATTTTTGACAAACTCACCATCTGGGAGAACAAACAGCACCATTCTTCAACACCTACTCACGCAGAGCTCAAAACCCAGATAGGTAAAGCTCTTTGTTTATGGGTTTGAATGATCTTATAACTTAGGCTCTTCATTTTTGCTTCTATTTTGCTTTAATACACTGTTTTGTTATCTGGGAATCTAAACAATAATCAATTAAAAGTTATACATTTAGGTGTTTCAACTTGTTTGCATACATGGGTTTTGAAGAATAATGATGAATTTGATATATTCATTGGCTTTAATACACTGTTTTGTTATCTGGGAATCTAAACAATAATCAATTAAGTTAAACATTTGGGTGTATCAACTTGTTTGCATTCATGGGTTTTGAAAAATAATGATGAATTTTATATATTCATTGGCTTTAATACACTGTTTTGTTATCTGGGAATCTAAATAAATCAATTAAGTTCAACATTTGGGTGTTTCAACTTGTTTGCAAGCATCGGTCTTGAAGAATAATGATGAATTCTATATATTCGTTGGCTTTAGTACACTGTTTTGTTATCTGGGAATCTAAACAATAATCAATTAAGTTAAACATTTGGGTATTTCAACTTGTTTGCACACATGGGTTTTGAAGAATAATGATGAATTTATATATTCTATGACACTTTTTTGGGTGTACAGTAACAATGGGTCAATCGGTGACATACTAG
>NW_027070077.1:423571-426444 GCF_002906115.3 Quercus suber
GAGAGGGGGAGAGAGAGAGAGAGAGAGAGAGAGAGAGAGAGAGAGAGAGAGAGAGAGAGAGAGAGAGAGAGGACTAATGTGACAGCCTTAGGGGCTGTTTGGTTTTTAAAAAACCATCACTTATCACTACTCACTTAATTTTCTTTACTCATCATTCATTACTTAAAATACCAAAATTTCTTAAACCCTACCCGTTTGGCACACTATTTTCAGATTCCCATCACTTAAATATGTCTACTTTTGTGGAATCCATACCTGAGCACTTGGTCAGAGCCTTCCCGTAGAACCCTCATTCCCCACCATTATTATTATTATTTTTCTCACTTTACCCTCTCTCATCTCTGACTGCCCACTTCTCTTGTCTGTGTCCTTCTTGCTTTTCTCTCCTCTTCTCTCTATTTTCTTTCTTTCATGGCAAAATCCAGCAACCCGTTCGATGGTGAAATTCCTTCATGGCTTTCAACTGCTTATTCTAACCTCATTGAGCTAGACCTTTCAACTAACAACCTATCTAGCACATTCCCAAGTGGTTTCAGTGCTTGTTCTTTTTGTTGTTGTTGTTGTTGGTGGTGGTGGTGGTGGTTGCTGGGGTGTGTGTGGTGGTGGGTGGGTTTTGATTTTGGGTAGGTGGGTTGGGAGTGGTGGCTGGCTGGGCTTGGACAAAATCAGATTGGACGGAAGACATCGACTCGGCGTTTTCAGTTGACTTTTGTTCTGGGCTTTTGGATCAGATGAAATCAGATCGACGGTGAGTTTTTTAGTAGTGTTTTGGATTTTTTTTTGGAGAGGATGAAGTTTTTTTTGCTGGATCATTTCTGGGTTGTCGTCGTGGGTGTGCTTGATGTGGGCCTGCGTTCTGCTCGTCGTGGGTTTTTTTTTTCTTTTTCCTCACAGTCATGATCTTCCACAAACCCCACGGTGGTGGGTGGGTTTTGATGTGGGTTAGGCAAAATGTGGGGTTTGGTGGTTGTTCACGGTGGTGGGGTTGGTTTTGACGTGGGTTTTGGTTGTTGTTGATGTGGGTTTTGGTGGTTGTGGCAATTATTTTTGGGTAATTTTGGTAGTGACAAATTGGTTTGTGGTTGAGTTTTCGTGGTGGTGGCTAAGTTTTGGAAGAGAAGAGAGAACTGCGTGATCATGACACAGTGGCACAGGTTGGCTGAGCTTGGATCAGGCACTGCGTGCGTGAAGATGGAGTATGGTGATTTGCGTGAAGGTGAGGGCAGGCAGCAGAGGCTTTAGTTCATGTGGTGGTAGTGGTATGAAGATTGAGTATAGTGATATTGGTTAAGAGAGCTGTTTGATTTGTTGTCAAAAGCATCGCCTGGTGTGACTTTGCACTGACAGTGGGTCCCATGCATGTGTGTTTAATTAAAAAAATGCCATGGAAACTGAGACGAGAAGGCAAACACAAACACAAAGCAAAGCTTTCCACTCTTCACAAAACTCTCTCTCTCTCTCTCTTTCTCACGCTGTTGCTATTGCTATTGCTAGTGCTATGTCTTTTTTTAGTGTTTCTACATAACAATATGGCTTCTGTCTGCAAATTAAATAGTTAACTCTTTTTTTTTCTCTCAAAATTAATATAATAAGTGTGCGTTTGGCATTGGCTTAAAAAAAGTTATTTTTTTAATTATTATTTAGCTTATTTTTATTACTATTTTTGCTATTATTCACGAGTTTTATTGCATTTTTTTGGTACTATTCATGGGTCTTATTGTACTATTTTAGCTATCTTTTAGCTTTATCTATGTTGAGAACCGTTTTTTCGGCCCACGTGGTATTACTTCATTGGCGACCCATGCCACATCAACATATTATTGATTTTTTGAGTAAATATTTTTAAAACCCAAAATAAGCTTATATTTCACTCAACTACATGGATTGGGCTCACATGACCCGCAAGATCCTTACTTCAAGAGACGGATTCATGGTACACATTTCCTCTTCATCAATTGGGATTATGATCCCATGACATCATCAACATCAACATATGGATCAGGCTTAAGCAATGAATCAAAAACTCACGGCCCATATTACGTCTCTCATACTCTTTGCAAGCGGCTTCTTCAACAAGAACCCATATTTACACAAAATGATAACAAAACCCGAAGTATGTCATTTTATATTCGGCTTATGATCCAAGCTCATAAGTCACTTTGGGAAAACTTTGGGAGTCGTGGTTTGGAGGGTCAAGAGATATGTCCAGTAAAGCTCCAATAGTTTAAAGTTGATAAAAGAGACATGTTGCTTGGCTTGTCTTCTCCAACTCCTTGAACTCTGATGAGTCTGTGTGTAACGGGTGACATATGGTAAGCATCTCTTATCACATAGCACTTTAGATGATAAAATTTCCCATTGTTTTTTTCCTAAAACTTAACATTCATCATATGACAAATACTCAATATCTCCAGTCATCTAACTACTAGGAAGATAACTGGTCATTCAATCCCCAGCTGTTGCTATACAAATTTAGAAACTTCGTTATATTATTTTACATAAATCTTATTACTTCTTTCAGCTAAAATTCAGCTCAAACACATGACTTAATCTGATTGGCTATCTTTTATCTCTCTCTATACAAAATATTCATGATAGCTCTCATACCCAGCTGCTGTCTGCCACAATCTGACCATATATTTCTCTGCCAGCTGCCAGAGTAGAGTATTAAACACTCTTCTTGCTCATCAAGATTATGTCACAACATAATGAGACATTGACTAAATCTCTAGAGCTTCATTGACTTTCAACCAATCCTTCTATTACTTGCTAGAAATGTGTTGTAATGGAACCTTGCACCAAAAACACAAACACCCAAAAAAGGGAACATTTCCAACTGAACCCTAGCAGTGTATTTAGCACTTGACACCTGG
>NW_027070078.1:0-54920 GCF_002906115.3 Quercus suber
TCTCTACGAGAATGTGAAAACCTAATACAATGAAATAAATTTGCAAAACATTTAAAATATTGACTAAATAAACCAAAGGATGCCAAAGAGTACGAGTCTGCATTCAAAGCGTTTATAACAATCTCTGAATCTCCCTCTAGGATGACATCATTCAAACTCAAATCAGCAGCAAACTATAGAGACTTCGATGTAGCTAAAGTTTCAAGCTCCACGACAGTTAAGGGGAAAGGGATGATTTCGACCTTGTGCCAAGCCCTTCCTTCGCAATCTCGAATAATCACTCCAATCCTTGCCTTATCTTCTTCTTGAAATAGTGCCTCGATGTAATTTTTGCTTGAAACCTCCACAGTTATATCTATAGTCGATCCCCAGAGCAACACTAATCCACCTCCCCTATTTGAGCTTGGGGCAGTGAATATATTCTCGCACTTTATCTTTCTCATCATATTTTTTTTGCTTAGCTTCATCTGCCCATGTTTCGACTAAGCACATGACAGAGGGATCTTTTTCCCGCACCAAATTTGCAAGCTTATTCTCTATACGTGGGTTCTCAAGCCCGCGACAGTCCCACACAAGGCCCCTCATGGCGATTGGCAGGGCTGACAAACAGCCTCTACCATTGACAAAGAAGAACTCCCATCATCCTTTGAATCCAATCTGCTTTTGCCTAGTAACTCTAGATGATCCTCCCTACCTCTCTTGCTGTATACTAATTTTGTTGCCCCATTTTTTTTTCACCACCCTTGCACATGCTTGATATTTTCTTCCCCTTCTGGCATAAATTTTTTTAGGAGATGTTTTGTTAATTTTCTGTTGGACAAATTATGCATGCACACGGCCAGACCCCTGAAGTTGCCCACGTGCTTGTACCAATCCTACCTCACATGCTTCACTCCCTTCCTTTGCTTCATCACATTGATTCTGAGGAGTAATTTCAGCATTGCTTGCCTCTTTTGCCCTTATTTCCCCATCCGTTTGTTTTCCAAACTTGATTAGGGCCTCATTGATTTCCTTTATTTGGATATCAAACAGCTCAGCAGCCCTAGATTGATTTGGGAAGTAATATCTCTAAATTAATATTTTCCTCACCTAGAATCTAGTTCGAATTTGGTCTGCATTCATTTGACACTGACACTGACGTCCCGTTCGAATTTGGTCTTCCCCATACTCACAGTTTCAGCATTTAATGGCTCTCTACATTTATTGCTTCCTTCCTCCACTGTTACCTTCATGTCTAACTGGATATTTTCCAGTGAACCCGCTCTTGGGTTGGCCCACACCAGAGCTGGGCATGAACTAACTTCTTTTGCTCCTCTGAAATTGGATTTTCTGCCTTCATCGAAACCTAGAACAAAAATTACATCTTCTCCCTTAGCCGAAAATGGTGCTGCTTTTAGACTAGAACTGAACTATTGATGGTTACCGAAAAATACATCTGTTTCCATGTCCGCCTAAAAAACTGCTATCTGGCCGACCTCCATACCTGATTCCCTTGCTGCCAGTTTCCACCTTGCATCACGAAAGGCTTTCCGTGGGAGTGGAAAATTTCTTTCATAAAAAACCAGGTGCATTAGTCTCAGGCATAAAACCTGTATCTAAGTGCATACCTGAATTCCTCAATATTAGTCGACGTGGAAAGAGTAGTAGACTCCTCTCAAAAGGAAAAGTGTTTCCTTAGCCCTACAACAAATAAACCCCACAAGCTCCACAGATACGCTTGATATCCACAGAGAGACAAAATAACAAACAAGGAGGAAAAACCCACTTCTCTACACAACAAAGAGACAGAGAGAATACTCACACTAGAGTGATGAACTTGAAGAATTCTCTATAAACAACAAGGTTACAAGTGCAAGGAATATACCTGATCTTGAAGTATCTACCTTTAGACCACCATTCGTTGGGATTTTTCCTATTAGGGCTTTTACCAGTGTAACCATATCACTTATGTTAAAACTTTTTTTTCCCTTGCATGAAATTTAGAATTGGCAAAGTGGTTGTGTCTATCACTTAATTAAATGGATCTTGAGATAGTCGGACTAATTAATTAACTTGGGTACTTGATTAATTCAACTAGGATTAATTTATAATCAAACAAGTGGTAACAGAGAAAATACACTTTGATTAAGTTTTAATCACTGTTGTGTGATCATTGACCCATGTTGTCATAATGGAAGTTGTGCATAAGGGCTTTATTAAAGTCTATTGATGGAAAGGTATGCTTTTCAGTAGAAGTCAGATGGCAAAAGCCTGAGAAGGAACCTACAAATTGAACACTTGAGGAAAATAGTGTTGCAAATTTTAATAGTAGAGTTTTAAATGCAATTTTGAATGATGTTCCTGAAGAAGAAATTAGGAGGATATAGACTGTTGTTGTAGTAAGCAAGCATTTAGTTAACCATATTAGCAACTTTTGCCATTAAAAAATGACAGCAAGGACCAAAATCAAAACTTATTGTAGGAATCAGATTAAAGTGCAAAATACACCCCTTAATTTTTGTGAGAACATCAAATTTATCAAATTATGTTTTTCCCCAAGCTCCTATAATGGGGTCACACTTGTGGTCTCTATTTGGCACAAGCACTAGGCTATCCACGGGTCCGGCGGGTTGAGCTTGTGCCTAACCCATAACCGCCCCGTAAAAGATCGGGTGAGCAAGTGCCCAACCCACAATCAACTTGTAAGAGGGTCGGGTTTCATGGGTTGGTTTTCCATCGCGTGGGCATTGGTTTTTGGTGAAGCTGAAACCTGCCAGAAACCACCAAAAAATGGCAAAAATTGGCGAGATCTCGCCCGATCCATCCAAGATCTGATGAGATATAGCCGAATCTGGTGGAGATTTCATCAGATCTGATGAATTTTCTGCCAAATCGCGCCTAGCTAGAATTGCCAGATTTGGTGTATCTTTGCCGGATCTGACTATTTTGGTTGCTGAAATCCGTCAAATCAAGCTAAAAAACTCACCAAAAAGCTTGAGAATTTGATGGTATTCGGGTGGGTTGGGTTTCATGGGTTTTGAAGGAGGGGACACTAAACCGACCCATCGGTGTTGGGTTTTGGAGCTCAGGACCCACGTCTGACTGTCGGAGTAGTCGGTCAGGTGGTGGCGGGTCAAGTATGGGCAGGTTGGGCGGGTGAGTTGGACAGCCCTAACAAGCACTACTACACTAGTATGTTTGTGACGCATGTCTTTTGGAAACCTAGGTCCAAAATTAATTAATTTAATCATTTTTATTGGTCTATGAAGATGAAACACACATTTAATTTATTAATTAATAGAATTAATAGAGTGCGAGAAGTTTACCATGACATCCATCAACAAGATAGGGATTTCCTTCAAAGCCGGGGTCGCAAGAACATGTAAAAGTTGAACTCATATTGCCCAGTGATGAAGAACCATTTGCAAACTGACAGGTTGAGTGGGATGAATTACTTTCCATTAAAATAGAAGATAAGTTTGCATTTATTTCCCACTTTAATACCACAGGAACGTGAGACATATTTCGGACTTCAAAGGGGTTAGCAACTACTGCCGTGAGTCTGTATGGTGTTATTCACACAAACGGACATGCACCCACCAATAGTTAATGAGCTATTTGAGCTATCATTGGAGAGAAGATAGGCCAAGTTGTCACAACTCATGGCAATGAATATGTTTCTCAATTTTGAGAAGACAAAGGGACTTGATGCTAAGCTCACATTATTTTTTGCTCTACGACCCTTAGGACACTTCCGTGACATAGGATAGTTGACGCGAAGTGTGCCTACTGATGAAATGTCCAGTACCTCCAGACCTAAGCTTCTCAAGAAAGGCTTCGCCGAAGTTTTATTGCAACCTATCGCAAACCAATCGTCAGTGTAGCAACCAGGTTCAATTCCAAAAGGGTATGGAATTGTAACGTTCCCACAAACTGCTGCTGCTCCACTACATGAACTGTATCCCAAACCCCCTGCTTTTGTAAATACATTCATTGACTCCAATAGAAACACCATTCCCAGTTCCCACTGCCATACCCATATCTATGTGTGTCTCTCTATGTGATGATGATGATGAGTCTCAGTGTGAATTAAACAGCAAGGCCAAGCCCTAACTTCTTATAATAAGCCCCCCCAAAAAAAAAAAAAACTAGACATTTCTATGGAAATTGTATAGAAGACCAAAATCAATTCTTATGATAAGCCAAAAAACAAAAAAAAAACAAAAAACAAAAAACAAAAAAACCCTAATATTTCTATGGAAATTGCATAGAAGACCAAAGTCAACATCAAAGTCAGCAAAAATCTAACACCGACATTGACGAGTGTGGCTTTTAATTTGGAAATTGATCCCATGACCTACGTCTGTGGCTTTAATAAATTCATAGTTGAATCTGTCCGTTTGGAAACATGGTTTTTAAACTCGGACCGTTTATTGAACCGTAAAAGAGAGAGGTTCAAGATTTTTGAGGTTGAACCGAGGTCGAACCGTGATGACGTCATAATTAATTTAATAATTATTTCAAATATATAAAAAACATTAAACTAATAAAAGAAATAATAAAATTAGCTAAAATAGTCTAATTCATTTAGAGAATTAACATTACTTTAAATATTAATCTAATACAAGAATTCATTGTATAAATATTATAAAAATATTAAGTAAAAATATCATTACGTTAATTTCTAATTTAGAATATTTACGTCTACAATATTTTTACAACAAATTATAGATTGATTTAAATTTGTAAAATCGTTTTTTTTTTTATTTCCTCCCTTCACCTGCCACTCCACAGCAACAAATCACGTTTGGATCAACTTTACCTTTTTTTTTATTTATTTATTTTATTTCCCAAAGCTTCCATTTCCCAAGGTTTAATCTACACCACACTTTAAAAAAAAATCTCTGCACCAAGTCAGCCTCTAACTTTCTACATATTTATTTATTTTACCTTCTTTTATCTTCTAACTTCATTTCTTCCATCACTTCAGTCTCTAACTTCCCAGTTCATGTCTTTTTCTTTTTTTTCTTTTTTAACCTTTCTTTAGTTTTCTTAAACCAATTTACGCACCATCTAGACGGAGTAGAGGCAGGAAAACAAGACAGGGAGAGAAAGAGAAGAAGATTAAGAAAAAAAGTTCTGGACAGAGAACAAACGAGAGACAGAGCTAGCGAGATAAAGATGATGGGATCTCAATATTTTCAATGTTTGACAGCATCTAATAGTGGTTGAAGTTTCAACCATGGTGATAAGGTGCTGTGAGCTTGTAATTTTTTTTTTTTTTTTTAAAGCGTTGATCTGAACCGTGAGAACCGTTCACAGTTCTCAAATCCGGGCGGTTCAACCGTGGCTCGAACGGTTTCGTGCTTTTTGTGCATAGAACGGTTCTGGTGGTTAAAAGAACCGTGTTAGTGAGAGGTTTCCGGTTTTTCCGATTGGACCATACGGTCCGATCCGGGTCTGAAAATCATGTTTGGAAATAAGTATCATATCCATATGGGATAATGTGGAACGAAGAAGGTCGAGTGATTTGGGTGAATTGAGCTGGTTGTTGCACAAACCTAGTTGTGGCTGATATTATTGGAGATCTCAAACTTTTTAGTTATCTTTCAAATTTGAGATAATTTTGATTTTTTCTTTTAAAGTTTAAATTTCTTATACAATCCCCTAATGTTGTCTATAGTTTTGATTAGAGGCTCTACCGTCCATGCTGTGTCAGTTAAATGACATCTATGCCTGCCACATATGTTTAGTCTAACCAAAAAAAAATAAAAAATAAAAAGCAAAAAGAAGACATTGGAGAATACAATTTGTTGAAGAACGTTGCACACTGGTAGAAATAAAATTTCAATAAACTAAAGTAGAGTAGCCCAAAGCAATATATAGAAATCCGTAGGTGCTTAGGATTTACTACATGATTAGGTTTTTCAATTTGAATGTAAATTTCAGGCTACTCATAATTCATGAAATTATTAACAATCAGGAAGCAAGCACCAAGAATTTATAAAATATATAGTATAAACAAAAAAGAGAAGGGTACGTAGCCAACTACCCATCTCTGTAGCTTAGAGGATAAATCACAACAACACAACCAAGCACAGGAAAGAAGCAATGAGAGTGACAAAATATAGTGAGAAATGATTGGGTTTCTGTTTTACACTACCGTCTAAAAAAATTAGAGTTTCCTTTTTCCATTGGTACTTACTACTTACCATGTTTTGGACTTAAACTCTCACTTAGGCCTATGAAAAACTACCTTTTTAGTTTTATTAGGCATGTTCATGAATCTGAGGAAAGCCCAGAAATATATCAAAGACTTAAAATCTGTTTGTGTTATTTTATTATGATTTGATATATGATTTCAGAACTTTGGTTTCAAGTTACAGGAATATGTTTAGCAATTTAGGTATGAGCTCTAGTAGAGCAGATAATTGGAGGACAGAGACAAGGCAACGCGTCTAGTGGTAGCTGTGTTTGTTGAAGTGGTCAGCCATTGCTTTTATAACAAAATGATGATAATATCAAAGGTTTTTTTTTTTTTTTTTTTTGGTTGAAGGCATCCAATGGCTCTATAAAAAAAAAAAAAAAAAAAAAAGAACCCTCTCACTTCTCCAGTCCTCCTCCCTCTGCTATCACTGCCACCGCCATTGCCACCCTCAGTTTCAGCTTCTTACCCAAACCACATCTGCATGCCCACCTTCGTCTCTGCTCTGACTCTCCTCTTTTTCTAGTTGACGAAGCGAACCTTCAACCGTTTTATGGGTTTTGTGAATCTTTGTTTTCTTCCTCCTCTAAACTTGTAAGTAATTTTTTTTTCCAAGATATTTCAAAATTTACTTTTTGTTACCCAAATACAAGTTTTTTTTATTATCTCTATTTCTCTTCTCTATTCTCAGTTTTTTTTTTTTCACCTGAATCATGTAATTATGTATTTTCATGAATTTGATGGTAATACTTCACTGAATCTGTGTAAAATTACAAATGGAAGATCAAATTGATAGACTTAGTCACTGAATTAGATTGATTTCTTGAAATTTCTAGATTTTTTTGGCCCCTAAAATTTTTTGCCATACGTGTTCTTGATGATATTTTTTTTCTTTTGATTCCTTTGATATCCATGTTGATCTCTTTGATGATTATGGTTAGTCTTTGATGGAATGATGTATCTTGAACGATTTTTGTATGGGGTATTGAGGAATTTATGTCCTATTCAACTTGTGTTTCTTATGCACTCCATCTGTTTGATAAAATGCAGCAAGGATTACTAGCTTTGCACATTTGTTTTATTTGAATTTGGATTGTTGAGTTTTCAAACATTATTTTGTGAAAACACTTATTTGCTTGGCAATTTTCATGGACGGGTGTTGTGATGTCATTTGTGGCGGTATTGTTTAGCTGTGTGGAGATTCTAGGCAAGGGGGTTTAGAAGGGGAAAAAGGAAATATACTTTATCAAGCTTTGGCATGAATGAGGTTTATGTGAGAGCATAACTTTTTTTTATAAAAAAAATTATTATTTACATGTGTTTGATAATTTTGCATAAATGATGTTTGAAAAATGCAACTTGAAACGGTTTTAGGATGTTTGCATAGTATAAATTAAAATGTTAAACCTTGATTTTCTGCAATTAATTATTTTTCATGGAAGAATTGCTTGTTTTCATCTCTGCAATTTAAATATTTTTTCTTTTAGATGCAACTAAAGTTTGCAAGCTTACTTGGAATTTTCAGATTTTGGTTCATTCTTTGTAATAATAAATTTTTTTTTGGTAGTGCAGGCATGCGATGCTTCTATTCTGTTGGGTTTGCTAAAGAAGAAAGAAACAATGACGCTCTTGTATATGTTATCTATCAGATTTGTTACATGTTTGTCATGGCAAGCACGCAAGACCAAATTATGCAACATTTTTGGAGAGACATATTGATAGGGATCAAGTTAAACACATCCACTTCGATAAGGAGATGAAGATGAAGTTTATGTCCCATGTATTTCAATATTAGTTTAGATCGGGTTTAATAAGCTTTAGCCATCTTATAGTGTTGGGTAGATTCTCATAGAATGCTTATCAATTGCTTGTAATGTTGATTTATATTCAGCCACGTGGAATAAATAATGTTTGGTTAGTTTATTAACTTTTGTGAACCATTTAAAGCACAAGATTTGAGCTCCTTTTGTATAGACCCTTGTTATCATTTTGGTGTTATATAGTTGTTCTATTGTTGCGTGTTATGAGCCATTTCTGAGAGTTATGGAAGTCAGTTTAGTATGATGTCTATCATGTAGGTGGAGTCGTTTTCTAATTCAGTTAGGTCAATTTAACCAATTGTGTTTATTGAGTCTCTTGTTTTCAAGTCCTAGTGTGTCAGTTATTAGCTATTTTCTTTCCTTCATTTCAGTGTTTGTGATTCCTTGTTTTTCAAATTTAAATTCCTTGTTTTTCAAATTTAAATGTTGTAATTGCTGATATAAAACCTTTTGTGTTACAATCCTAATTTCTTGTGTTGCAATCCTAATTTCTTTTGTGTTAAAACCAGCTCCTTTTAGTGTTAAACTAGCTAGTAATTCAAGTAAGTTGCCCGATTGCTTGTTAATTTTACAATTGTTGCAAACTTTCATATCATATTTCTCATAAACCATGTACAAAGAAATCTCCCAACTTTTATTACTTCTTCAAAAAGTATAAAGAAAACCAAGATCCCTTAACAAAACAGTGCCTAAGGGATCACTTGGCCAAGACCCAATATGTATTGGGGCAAATAGTTAATAGAGGCAAAGGGAGCAACAATTGAGAGAAAAAACACATAACACATCATTCTTATAGAAAACGATTGCTTACTATAATTCAATTAGATTTCTCTAGAATAATATTACAATCAAAGATTTACATGTATAATCATTAACTTCTCAAGGTCACAAATGATCTTAGACAAGTGAACAAATCAGCCATTGGAAACCAACAACCTTGGACAACTATGCAGTGCAGAAAGTAACTCTCATCACTTGGCATTTAACAACCTCCATTCCCTTCTACCAATGTTATAAGATTGCACATCAACAAAATGCAAAAGTAGCTTAAACTTGGCCACTTCGTCCCTGTACACCAGAATAAGAAACCATATCAAGCTCTCTTTTTGTTAACAATTGAAAAGCACAATTTTGTTTGTGTTTTGCAACTTGAACCACATTACTACAACTTGGACCCAAAGATTTACAATCACATATTTTGTACTTCCAAAGGCAAAAATAAATGCAAGAATTCTACAAAAACAGATACGTAGCAATTAGACAATAAATATAAAAATTTTGAAACTAATTATTCACTCCCTGCAAATATACTCAATATAGGTATTCACAAGATCCAATGAAAATACTACTGCTTAAAGTTTAGGTAAATTTCAACCTTCTTCGAATAACAATATTACTTTGCTTTTACAAAATAATGTTTGAAAACTCAATGATCCAAATTCAAATAAAAGAAATGTGCAAAGCCAGTAATCATTGATGCATTTTATCAAAGAGATGAGTGCATAAGGAATGAACACAAGTTGTAAAATCAACAGGACATAAATTCCTAAGTACCCAATACAAAAATCGTTCAAGATACAACATTCTATCAAAGACTAACCATAATCATCAAAGAGATCAACATGGATATCAAAGGAATCAAAAGAAAAAAACAATCATCAATAAGAAAATTTCAGGCCCAAACAAATCTGGAAATTTCACTGATTCAGCGAGCATATTAATTTGATCTTCCATTACACAAGCCAGGTGAAAAAAAAAATTTTTGAGGATAGAGAAGAGAAATAGAGATAATAAAAAACTTGTATCAAAAAGTAAAATCTGGGATATCCTGGGGAAAAAAAATCACTTATAGGAAGAAAGCAACGATTCACAAAACCCATGGGAAGAAAAAAATCACTTACAGGAAGAAAGTTCACTTCGTCAGCTAGAAAAAGAGAAGAGTCACAGCAAAAACGAAGGTGGGCATGTGGATGTGGTTTGGGTAAGGAGCTGAAACTGAGGGTAGCGGTGGCAGAGGCGGTGGCGGTGACAGCAGAGGAGAGGAGGACTGGAGAAGTAAAGAGGGATTTTTTTTAAAAAAATTTCGGAGAGATTGTTTTTGAAATATTGAGATGCGGCTTGTTAGGGCTTTTTTCAACTTCACGTGGATTGATGAGTTGGCACTTCACAGGAGCCATTGGATGCTTTCAACGGCTGAGATTTATGCTATTGCACATCGTGCAATACCCTAGGTATTGCACGGAATCTCAATCCTAGGAAATGGTAAAAGTTAACTTTACGAATAGTATTTATTTATTTTTTTGGTTAAAAAATAGTATTTATTTCAAACGGAAAGTTTAGTTTTTTTTTATAATTATATGATAAAAATTCCCTTATAACAAGTTTTCCTTTATTTTACTTTTTATTTCTCACCCAATTTTGCTTTATCAATATTTTACTCTTTATCTCCTTTCACTTTACAAATATCAGGCATATTTTTTTTTACTTTATCATTACGAAATTATCAAACCCCCTTCAAAAAAAAGAAGAGAGGAAGAAAACTTCAAATGTTCAATGAAAAGATTAAGAGGGTGCTTGGTAGAGTAGTTTGAAAATTGTTTATAGTTTTTTAAAATACGTGTGGGTAAAAAAATGTGTTGAAATACGTAAAATGTTGTTTAAAAACTAAAAAATACTGTTTAAAATGACAAACCAAACGAGTCCTAAACATGTCTTTCTTTGATAAAAAGTTGACTTTTATTTTAGCATGAAGTTTGGTTTCTTTGATAATTATATGACAAAAATGTCTTTTTTACACATTTTCTCCATTTCTCTTTTTATTTCCCACCCAATTCACATTATTAATATTATACTCTTCATCTCCTATCTCTATACCAATATCAAATTCACTTTCTTTCACTTTACCATTATCAAACCCAGTTCAAAGAAAAAAAGAGATGAAGAAAAGTTCAAATTTTCAATCAAAGATTAAACAAGTATTTTACAACTTACACTAATTTTATTTTATTAAATTCATAACAAGAGCCGAGTAGCACCTGGGAATGAGCCAAATACTGGGCTCACTTGTATAGGAAAAAGGTAAAGTTAACTTTTCAGATGATATTTTCTTCAAACGTGGAGTTTGGTTTTTTGATAATTATATATTACAAAAATTCTTTTTTTACACATTTCCCTCTATTTCTCTTTTTTATTTCCCATCCAATTTCACTTTACCATTATCAAACCCACTTCAAAGAAAAGAAAAGATGAAGAAAAGTTCAAATGTTCAATGAAAGATTAAGCAATTATTTTACAAGGTACAATAATTTTATTCTATTAAATTCATATTTATCTTTTTAATATATTTGAATATGAGGTTAATCTTTATGTTTAATACATGTTGTATATTATAGCATCAACGGATAAGAATTTAGTTGTAATTGAGACTCATCAAATTGATAAAAAAGAATTATTTTGACTTAAATGAATTACTTCAAGAATGTACTATTGACAAGTAGCACTTGAATGGTTGTCTGTAACTTGTAAACCGTCTGTAACAATGATGAGTAAGCGTGTGGACGAGCATAAGTGCATTAAGTCCAAATAAATGAGCACGGAACCATTATCTCCATCCAATAATATGCAGTTAAAGGTCGATTACAAACAGGAAATGTTGGAATTAAATGGCCATCATTGAGCATTAAATCCTCCAGCTACAGTGTAATGTTAGACTGAGCATTAACTCGGCATAAGGCTATATAAAGCCAGGAAAGACAGGTAAAAGGGACAAGATTTTTACACTACAGCATTGAGATTCCTAAATAGTTTAAGCTAACTTAAGCATCTAATGGGTCCTTAGCAGGCCCCAAACTGGTGCTATTATCTATTTGGTGTTTTCTCTTACACCGGGTCTTAGGTCATCCATCATATTGACGAGGAACATCCTAACAAGGTGAAATCATGCTTCATCAGTTTGGCGTCGTTTGTGGGAATTAATCATAAGTCGTTGAACTCCCTGTTGACTAAGTTCTGCAGAACCGATGGACTCAAACACTATTCCACCACTAGATTCAGTGGTCATGGCTCAACAAATTCAAGCACTGATAGCTAATGTGCAAGAATTGATGAAACATAATGAGGACTTGAAGCGGAAGGCACCTCCTGAGGGCACGAGTCCATTATAGTCTCAGCATAACTGCAACGACAATGACGATGAAGCCCAAAGCCCAGGAAATAGTAGAAGAGAAACTACAGAATACACCACACAGTCAACTCATGGCAGTGATCAAATGATGAAGAATATGAGGAAAGAGCTAGACAAAGTCAAAAACGCCATGAAGGATAAGACAACAGTAAACCTTGATGGCATGATCAAAAGGACAGATTCACCCTTCACTACCAGCATTCTAGAGTGCCTCTTGCCTCCCAAATTTTGTCTCCCTTAGCTGGAAGTTTACGATGGCACGAAGGACCCCTTGGATCACATAGAGGCATTCAAGACAATTCTAAGCCTCCAACAGACCCCAAATGAAGTTATTTGCAAAACATTCCCGCCCACCCTTAAAGGAGCAGCAAGGGTTTGGTTTAGTAAGCTGCCCGTAGCATCTATGGCAAATTTTGATTAGTTAAGTGACTCCTTTGTTCATCATTTCATTGGGGGGTCAACGCCATAAGACGCCCACCTCTTATCTGTTAACTATGAAACAACAGGAAAGGGAAACCTTGAGAGAGTATGTAAAATGTTTCAACAAAGAAGTGTTAGAAATTGACAAAGTAGATGATCAAGTGATAATGACGACCTTCCAAGCAGGGTTGAACAATCCTAACCTTGCTTTCTCTCTAGGGAAGACTCCTCCAACTTCAATGACGGACTTGTTGGTCAAAGCGAAAAAATACATGAATGGGGAAGATGCACTAACTACAAAGGGATTGATAGGTAAGCAAAAGAAGAAAGAAACCACTGAGTCCCAGGATAAGAAGAGAGATCGCAAGGATAATCTCACAGATACCAAGACCAGCAAAGGTGGTCTAGAGATATTGTCAAAAAAGAAGTTGAATTTCACTCCTTTGCTGATGCCCGTAGACAAAATCCTCGTGCAAATAACGGATGACCCAGCGCTGAAATGGCTGAAACCTTTAAGCTTGTCCTCAAAGCGGAAAGATACAAAGAAATATTGTTGCTTCCACAAAGACCATGGTCATTATACTAACGAGTTTCGAGATTTGAAAGAGCAGATTAAGGAGTTGATCCAAAGAGGAAAGCTTCAAAAGTTTATGAAGAAAGATTACGAGGCCAGCCAGAGAACAGAAGAGAAGTTTACTGATGACCATAAGGAAGAAGATCGGGACAATTCCAAGCAGATCGTGGAAGAAATAAGGACGATCACTAAAGGACTGGTTGTTGGAGGATCATACAAATCCTTAAGAAAGGTGGTCCAAAGGCAAGTAAACAGTGTTCATGTTAAATACCTAATAGCAAAACATCATCGTACCAGGAATGACGACATTGTTTTCTTCGAGCGAGATGTGAAGGGGATCAAGTAGCCACATGATGACCCATTTGTCATCATGCTAATGATTGAAGGATACAACACCTAAAGAGTGTTGGTGGATAATGAAAGCTCAGCAGATGTGATGTATATAATGACATTCTAGCAGATGAAGTTGGATTCAAAACGCCTCAAACTTTTTGGATCCCCGCTGGTTAGTTTTAGTGGAGACCATGTTTATCCAAAAGGCATCATTTCATTGCAGATTACAGCAGGGACATACCCCGCTCAGGTGACAAGGATGGTAGACTTACTGATCATCGATTGCCCTTCATCTTATAACGTGATTCTTGGACGACTAACCCTTAACTGCCTTAAGGCTACAACTTCCACATACTGCCTGAAAGTAAAATTCCTAACCCCTTATTGCCTTTCATCTTATAACGTGATTCTTGGACGATTAACCCTTAACTGCCTTAAGGCTGCAACTTCCACATACTGCCTGAAAGTAAAATTCCTAACCCCCTAAGGGATTAGAGAAATATGTGGAGACCAGATTTAGCCAGGGAATTTTACCCCAGTCTTGGCATCCAGAGAGAATCACACCTGGATGTTAGAGGAAGAACCACCCAAGCCCATGGAAGAAGCAGAAAGCATAGAACTAGTGGAATAAGATCCATCCAAAACTACTAAGGCAGGAAAGGAGCTCCAGCGGTCCTTAAAAGACAAGCCAGTGAAGTTCTTGAAACAGAACCTGGACGTTTTTGCATGGAGCCACGAAGATAAGCCAAGGATTGACAAACAAGTAATAGAGCACAGTCTCAATGTTGACCCAACAAAAAAACCTGTCCAATAGAAGAGATGAGTATTTGCCCTAGAATGGAACAAAGCAGTTATGGAAAAGGTGGAAAAGCTCTTAGCCACTGGACTTATTCGAGAAGTTTACTACCTCGAGTGGCTTGCCAATGTTGTCATGGTAAAAAAATCCAATGGGAAGTGGAAAATGTGTGTGGACTTCACAGACTTGAATAATGCATGCCCCAAAGATAGTTTCCCCCTTCCTAAAATTGACTAGCTCGTTGATTCAACAGCTGGTCACGAACTGCTAACCTTCATAGATGCTTTTTCAGGTTTTAATCAAATCCTAATGAAGAAGGAAGATCAGAAGAAAATTGCATTTGTCAGTAACCAGGGCCTATATTTTTATAAAGTCATGATGTTCGGATTAAAGAATGCAAGTGCCACGTACAAAAGATTGGTGAACCAGATGTTCAATAAGAAAATAGGCAGAAATATGGAGGTCTATGTGGATGACATACTCGTGAAAAGCAAGAAAGTCAAGACCCTCCTGGAAGACCTCTAGGAGATGTTCAATACTTTGAGAAGGTATAAAATGAAGCTCAACCAAGCAAAGTGTGTCTTCAGGGTCTCGTCAGGGAAATTCCTAGGCTTTATGGTATCACAACGAGGAATTGAGGCATATCCAGAGAAGGTCAGAGCCATACTTGACATGACTTCCCCAAAGACAGTCAAGGAAGTGCAAAGGCTAACGGGACGAGTGGTAGCATTAAACAGGTTTGTCTTGAAGGCCACTGATAAGAGTCTTCCATTCTTTAAGACTCCTAAATAGGCCTTCCATTGGAAGGACAAGTGTGAGGCAACCTTTCAGAGCCTCAAGGAGTATATGGCCAAGCCTTCATTGTTGAGCCCGTCAATCGAAGGAGAAGAGTTGTTTTTGTATCTTGTTGTGTCATAAACAACTGTCAACTTGGCATTGATCCGTGAAGAATCCAAAATACAGTGACCAATGTACTACACAAGTCAAGCTTTTCAGGGAGCCAAGGCAAAATACCCACGAATAGAGAAGATGGCTTTCTCGCTAATCATGGCTTCAAGGAAGCTTCGTCCATACTTCCAAGCTCATACTATCATGGCAATGACGGACCAGCCGATCTGGAAAGCAATGAGCAAGCTAAATGCTATAAGGCACATGATCCAATGGGTCATCGAGCTAAGCCAGTTTGATATTGAGTACAGGCCGAGAACAGCAATCAAAGCTCAACCTTTGGCAAATTTTATTACAAAATATACTCTTCCTGAAAGTAGAATACTAGACAATCTACATAGATGGCTTGTCTATTACAGGTTTCGGAGGCATCAGTATCATTGTGACATCACCTGAGTTAAACACCCTTAGGTATGGAGTTCAACTCCAATTTCCAGCAACGAACAATGAAGCAGAATATGAAGTAGTCCTCGCTAGCCTAAGATTTGTAAAGGCCTTAGGGGTCAGGAGTTTGAAATTAAAGACTAATTCGAACTTGGTTATTGGCCAAATGACCAACAAATATGAAGTGAAGGAAGAGAGAATGAAGAATTACCTTAAGCTACCAACTCAGCTTATTGACAAATTTGATGACGTCAAGGTCGAACAAATCCCACGGGAAGACAACTCAGCTGCCAACGAGATAGCTAGACTAGAGATGCCTCGGCGGCAGCAAAGTTGCTCATGGAAGTCCAAATAAGCCCTAGTATTAAAGGGCTACACACCTTTTCAGTCCAACAACCTGGTACTTGGATGGATCAAATCCTTTCTTATATCAAAAATGGTTAACTCCCATCTGACCTGTCGAAAGCAAAGAAGGTTAAAGTCAGGGCAGCTAGATTCACTGTCATGAATGATGAAGTTTACAAAAGAGGATTTTCACTGCCATACTTGAAATGCCTAACTCCTATGGCAGCAACGTAGGTGTTGCAAGAAATCCATGAAGGCGAATGTGGAAACCATTCAGGACGTCGTTCCTTGGTAGAAAATACGATCAGGGCAGGCTACTTTTGGCCGACTATGCAGAAAGATACAATTGAACTTGTCAAAAAATGTGATAAGTGTCAATGGTTCAAAAATGTGCAGCATATACTTGGGGAATTACTGAAGAGCATCTCTTCACCTTGGCCGTTCTCCATATGGGAGATTGATATCGTTGGCCCATTCCCTAGAGGGAAGAAGCAGGTGAAGTGCCTACTCGTTGCCATTGATTACTTCACCAAATGTGTCGAAGTAGAACCACTAGCAATAATCACAAAAGGCAAAATACAGAGCTTCGTCTAGAAGAACATTGTCTGCGGGTTTGGAATCCCAAGGACGATCATCTTTGATAATGGTCGACAATTTGACAGTCAAAAATTTAGGAAATTTTGTGCAGAGCTGGGGATACAAAAGTAATATTCATCACCTAGGCACCCACAGGCTAATGGACAGATAGAGGTAACAAATCGTACTTTGCTTAAACTCATCAAAGCACAACTTAAAGGGGCAAAGGGTGCATGGCTAGAAGTGTTACCTGGGGTGCTGTGGGCCTACCAGACGATTGCAAGAACACCAACAGTAGAAACTCCATTTAAGTTGGCCATCGGTACTGAAGCAATCATTCCCGTTAAAGTAGGAGTATCTAGTTTTAGGCGAGCTCATTATGAGGAAGGTACAAACAATGATGAGCTGAGACTCAACTTGGATTGTTTGCCTAAAGTCAAAGATAAGGCAGCCCTAAGAATGACTTAGTATCAACAAATAATTGTAAAGTACAACAATCAAAGGGTGAAGCTCAGAAGGGTCAACCCTGACAACATGGTACTGCGAAAAGTCTCACAAGCTACTAAGGACCCAGCTCAGGAGAAGTTAGGCCCTACTTGGGAGGGTCCATATAAAGTCATCCGTTACTCCAGAAGAGGAACCTATTACCTGAAGGACCTTGACGGCAACCCATTGACACGTCCCTAAAACCTGGAACATCTCAAGAAGTACCATCAATGAGAAGTACTTGATTCAATAAGCTCATTCTGTAAGAGCACTTCGCCTGACGATGCATCAAATAAGCAAGATTTTTTTTTTTTTTCCTTTAAGTATTTTTTCCTTCAAGTATTTTAATCAAGTTATTTTCAGTAATTTCCTTGTAATCCCCTCGTAAATGAGGACGCATGAAATGATAAGGCTCTATAAGCCATCCCCTTTTCAATAAATTTGACAAAGCTTCCAAGTTAAGTTAAGATCAAACACGAGAAGGAGATATCCACGTCAAAATGACGAGTTTAAATCATAAGCATGGTAATCACTCGAATGACGAGTAAAAATCACAAAATATGGTAAAAACTCAAATGACGTGTTTAAATCATAAGCGTGGTAATAACTTGAGCGACGAGTAAAAATCACAAAATATGGTAAAAACTCAAATGACGAGTTTAAAACATAAGCATGGTAATAACTCGAGCGACAAGTATAAATCACAAAACATGGTAAAAACTCAAATAATAAGTTTAAATCATAAGCAGGATAAAAACTCTAACAACAAGTATAAATCATAAGTACGAGAACTTCAAGTTCAAATCATGTATTTCCAAAGGAATACTATATAATGGTAAAAAATCTCAAGACGAGAACTTCGAGGTCTAAACCATAACAAAATTTCTTGAGCAAAGGCTGAATAAGTAAATAAAGCCTAAACAAGTGCATTGTTTATAAAAGCAAAAGCCTCAAAACAGAAGGTGTCTAAAACATCCGTTGTTTTAGAAGTAAAGCCTCAAAATAGGAGGCACCCATTGTCTTTAAGTTAAAGCCTTAAAACACGAGGCAGCCAAAAAAAAAAAGAAAAAAAAAGTTATTTAAAAACTTCTTTCAAGGAACATTGACGATCTCCTCAATATGGCCATCGTCCATATGAGTTTCGTCCACAACTCCACCTGCAGTAGTACCATCTCCTCAGTAGCATCGGTAGCATCGACAACAGTTTCATCTTCCTTCTCTTTGGTCTCGTCGGCAAGGATCTCGGTATCAATAGCTTTGAAATCTAGGTTTGCTAAGTCTGCTACTTAGCTGTGATGCTTCATCATCCACCTACAAAGAAGCTCGAAGTCGTTGAAGTATTGCATGAATTGAAGATCAGAAAAGCAATCAGATTCAAGAAATGTGGCGATCACCTTCTCACATTCCTCATCTATCTTCAGGAGGGCGCTTGAACTTTTTGTCCTTTTGAGTAACAAGCTTCTTCTCCACCTTTAGTGCGTCCTTAAGTTCCTTCACCTTTTCCTTGGCCTTCGTCGCTTGGTCCATTACCTCAATCAGATCCTTCCTCAACTTTGAGCTCTCAGCCTCAATCGAGTCAACCTTGGAATTTGCCACCACTACCTTCTCCTTACTGCTCAGGTGTAAATACTCCATGAGTAACAAAAAGTGGTTGAGTAAAATACCTGCACCAGCTTATGAATATGGCAGCTGACCAGCTCATGAGAAGGGATTGACAAGAGGCCTCTAAGCTCGTCGTCAGTAATGATGTTGTGAACTTGTCCAAGGGCTGTGGTAGGATCTTTCCAAACACTCTTACCAACCTTACCCTTCCCTTTAGAGTGAGTGGTTGGGGAAGTGAAGGCCATCATCTCAAGGGAAGGCGTAGGAGAAGATGGGGTACCAAAGAAAGATAAGGGGGCAGGGGTTTCATCTTTACCTTCATCCAACTTGCGCTTTTTCGATCCAGGAGTAAGCAAGTACAAAGGCTCGTTCTTTAAACTCTCCACACGAGCGTACTTATCCTTGCTATACCTAGTAGCCATTTCTAAAAAATAGAAGGTTAGAAAACTCAGCTTTTACAAAGAAAGAGGAAATAAGAAAGAAGGTTAAGTCAAACGTACTTTTCTCTTCACAAGCAATCTTCTTTAAGACAAATGCGGAAGGTTCGGGTCCAAGGCAACACTCATATAAATGACGAGGATCTACCAGATCATCAAAATCGTCAATAGTAAGGGCAAACTTAAGAGCAGCTTGAACTCATCCTTCATAACGCTCTTCCAATATAGGACAATCAGAAACTACAAGACCAGTCAACTAGGAAAGATTAGAGAATGATAAGTTAAAATAGTTGGTTTAATGAAAAGGTAGAGAGACACACCAAGAGAGGGAATTTCCCATTTCCTTAGCAACCACGGGACCTCACCCCACAGATTGTCAGTCATGGTTTCCCATCTGGGTCTAGAAATGAAAAAGTATCGTGACTTCTAGTCACAAAAGGAAGTAGGAGAGCTATGGACAATTCTAGACTCCCTATTCCAAGGCAAGAGTTCAAAATACCCATAGTGGGTAGAAGGTTTCAAATGATATAAGTGAAGAAATTTGTTTAAGTAAGGTAATCATGTCCCCATTATGGACAGATACCCAAATTGACACACAACCAATAATCGTCCTCCATGCGTTAGGGACGAGCTGGCCAGGTGCAACATTGAGAGCAGAGAGAAGTTGCATGATGAAATGATGAACAGGAAAATGAAGGCCACATGAGAAGGTAGCTTCATAAAAACTCACCTCACCATGGGCAAAGGAATAGGCTTTTTCATTGGGACGAGGTAGCCTTGTAACGACCCCTCCAGGGAACTGGAACCTTTTTTGTATAGATTTCAGGTGCCTTTGTTCCAAAATCAAAACTCGGAAAGAGCGTGAAAAGGGATTGAAGACAAAGAAGAAAAGGGTTTTGAAGAAGAAAAGGGTTTTGAAGACAACGAAGGTTTCGACATCACAATTTCAAAATCTTTATCAAAAGACTCACCACTCGACGACAGAACAATCTTTAGTTCACTAGACCTAACATCAGTATCCCTATACTCTATAGCAATCATCTCTAGGTGATGAGCAATCAGAGGTGAATCAAGGGAAAAGGGCTAGTTAACTAAAAGCTCCACAATCTCGAGATAAAAACAAACCAACTTGAGGACGATGCCCACCAGAAAACTCAAGAAATACCCCTAGTCTAGCAAAGAAGAACGATATACAGGGAGTTGCTTGCCTAATGAAAGCAAAATCAACCATTAATGGAATCTAGAGGAAAAGGAGTCTTAATGTACGGAGGGTGCAGAAGCTTTCTTTTGGTTTCAAACTTCAAGTGTAGTGTATAATGAAGAAGAAGAAGGATATGAGGAGTTTCTTTGCTAAGAAAGGAAACAAAATCAATGCGTGGGAAAACACAAGGATAGAACACACGTGTGGCCAACACGAGATAGAAACGTGGCAATCATTTGACGAAAACGTTGCCCCATAATAGATGTGATGGGACGAGAATCTCGAGGCACGAATAAACTAACCCACCCAAGGAGGAATTTCCATATTCCCTTGCTCGTCCAAACAAAGGATGACAAAGGAATAAAAGGGGGCAACTGACGAGTAGCACCTGAATGGCCGTTTGTAACTAGTAAACCATCTATAACAATGACGAGTAAGAGTGTGGATGAGCGTAAGTGCATTAAGTCTAGATAGCATTCAATGATTGAGTGATAAATGAGCACAGGACCGTTATCTCCATCCAATAAGATGCAGTTAAAGGTCAGTTACAAACAAGAAATGTTGGGATTAAATGACCACCATTGAGCATTAAATCCTCCAACTCTAGTTTAACGTTAGACTGAGCATTAACTTAGCATAAGGCTATATAAAGCCAAGAAAGACAGGTATAAGGGACAAGATTTTTACACTATAGAATTGAGATTCCTAAATAGTTTAAGCTAACTTAAGTATCGAAAGGTCCTTAGCAGGCTCCAAACCAATGCCATTATCTATTTGGTGTTTTCTCTTACACAGGGTCTCAAGTCGTCCATCGTACTAAAAAAGTGAAATCATGCTTCATCAACTATTATTTTATTTTATTTGTATCATAATTTTTTCATCCATACTAAAGTGATTTCTAAACAAAAAAGTCCTTTCTCAAAAAATAAATAAATAAGAACAAAAAGTTAGAACTCAAGTCAAGATAAAACCAACTCTTTAATGATTTGATTTTTCCCATCAAAATTGACGCACGCCTAAATTACTTATCTAGCTTTTTCCAAATTCCCAAAAAACATGAATATTTTATACTTATTTATACCAGAGCAGTACAACACCCATTAACAGCACCCTACTTTTACATTAGAAAGAGTGGTGTGTTGTGTGCATTTGCAAGAGCATCTTACTTTTACAGCAAAATACTGTCTCAAAAACTGGCCACAAAAAAAATTCTTTTGAGGAATTTTTTTTTTCTTGAATAAAAAAAATGGGTCTTTGATGTGAGCTCATCAATTCTACGTCACGTGACGGTAATGGATAATACCACGTGTATCACATGGGCCTTACTAAGACTATCGCTCCGCTTCTCTCTGATTACTAAAACAAAGACTCCTACCATCAAGCCACACTGTATGGTCATTCTTTTGAGAATTAGGATTGATTAGTATTACCGTAAATATATAGTCTTAAAAGTATTTTCAAAAAGAAGCTTTAGGCCTAAGCTTCTTTAGTTTTAAACCTAGTTTTTGCAGAATCTCTATCAATTTTATATGTATTCCACTAACAGTTCACAAAACCCACAATATCCATCAATGCAAAACATTAAAAGATTCTAACAAATTAATAAAGTCCCAATAAAGTAGACGAATTTGTTATTGGAATGAACAAGCACTGTGGTCCTTTGAAAGAGAATATAGACTCCTTTATTATAGCTCAATAATTTATAGCCACAAGGCCCACAACATGGTACCTCACAATAGAATCGCCAAAGTTAAGATTGAAAAAATGTGTCTTTGCTTGCACAAATCCACATGCCAACCGGAAAGCACCAGTCTCATCTGTAATTGTCATCTCAAGGATTGGATGAAACACTGCATTCTTGCCCAAAATAGTGAGAGTGCTACCATTGAATTACCCAACTGTGGAAACAAGGTTCCTGGCCAAAGGTAGGCCTACTTCTTGTTGGCCAGCTGGCCCAGATAGACCTTGAGCTCGACCCACAAGCTTGGAGGTGGGTTCAGGCCCTTTTGTTAATGGGTCATCAAAAATATTGACTAGTCCAAACAAGGTGGGTGATTTCTTAGTCTTTGATGCTTCAGCTACTTCCACTGCACTTGGGTTTTTTCCTTATAGTGTGTCAAGGAAGTAAAAGTGGAGCCTAGGGCCCTAGAGACTTTCTCTCTGGCATGAGTTTCAACATTCTTCTCCCATAAGGTTATAACTATTTCATATGTTTTTAACTTTCTCTGATCCGTATACATTTATACATAAATCAATCCTAAAATATCAAAATCAAATTGAGCTATTTACTCATAGTTCACACCCAGAAAAAAATATGAACTATAACAAAAAAAGAATAGTCACATTTGAAACTTTAAATGCTATTGTTTATATGACTCAAATCGACTTAAGATGACCGACATTTGGTCCAAGTGGTACCTTGAAAGGTACTAAATACCTAGGGGTTGAAGGGAGGTTCAAGTTTAGGAGGTCAAACAGTCATATATATATATATATATGATGAAATTTAGCTATAAAATTAGTTGTATCTTAAGGCTACAACTTTACCTAATAAAATAAATATTATTACATATTTTTTGAAAATCTTATTGTTAAATTGTATGTTCTTTGTGTTCTTAATACACATGTCAAATGTTGTATCAATTGGATATTATTTACCATATGATCTACAAGTTTATATTTTATTTATAATTTGAAATTATAAAAACTTGCAATTTAAACAATTTATTGATGAGATAGCTATTAATCTTTAATTTTCTAGAAATTTTGCAAGCATGAAGATATAAGATGAAAATGTAATCCAATGGTAGATTTGTCAAAATTCACCTCCAATAAAAAGATATTGAGTAAGATTGTAGCCTTCGGTTACAACCAATTTTGTAACTAAACTTTTTTTTGAGAGAGAGAGAGTTTCAACCTATGACGTCCGCTGCTAATGATAACTCTTTATCATTAGACCAAGATACCAATCGGTTTTGGTATAGGCTGGGATTGAACCCCGAATCTCTTATATAACCATCAAAGACTTTACTAGTTGAGTTAACTAGAACCCACAGCTAAACTTTGTCTATATATATATATATATATATAGACACACACACTTAAGATGTGTGCTGTAAAATATACATTCATTTAAGGCTAAAATCCTCAATTGTTAGATTAGTTCTTGGAGTTTAATTTTTAACATTTTAGTATGCCACTTTGTTAAAATGAGTCAATAGAGTTCTTCCGTCCAAATCTATTAACAAATGAAGCCATTTAAATATCATTCATAATTTTTTTTTTTAAAATAATACTAATCAAACAACACGATCTATCAAATGAAACACCTAATGTATTCAGCATAAGTTATTGACGTATTTCAATTTAAGAAAAAAAAAATTAAAAAAAATAAAAAAGAATAAATAAATAAATAAATAAATAAAAAAGGGAAATCTCACAACTAATGCAAGAAATTTTCAATTCCTAGTGTGCTTGAATGATTCTTTTTCTTTCGGCGTTTTGTTTCACAAGAAGAACTACAAAAAAAAGGAAATTTAAGACCGTTCAGTCAATGGAAAGTGCAACAACGAAAACTTCCAATTCCAAGAAAATGCAATCATGCGATGGGTGCTCAAATTACAAGAAGAGGCCTTGGACATGTATAATATATGGGATCGACCATATTATGATTATTGTAACTTTCTTAGGCACATAGGACACTATTGACACCAATAATTTGAATGTCAAATCATTTGATCCATATAATACTAATGGATTCTTATAATACCAAAATGCAGACTTTTGCTATATTGTACGACCACAAGAGCGTAAGGTTAATTCAACTTAAGAACTAATTCCATGAAATGAGTTTTATAATACCCAAAAAAAAAAAAAAAAAGAAGCTAAAGATATAGTATTACAAAATGAAAGAAATCAATACCATAACAAAAGCTTTTACTTCAACCTAATTAAAAAGATAACAGTGGGTGGGAGCTTGAAGATGATGCTACACCACTGTCCGCACCTGACATTGTTGATGTAGAAACTGCATCCCATTGCTCGTACATTTCAGTTCTAGCATATTCAACCTCTTCGTGATTTTGTTGAACATTAGGAGTTTTTTGCAATGTTTGCACTGCCTCCAATTGCATTGCAACTTCTTTCATTGTAGGTCGTTTCTTCCCTTTCATATTCAAGCACATTTTTGCAAGGTTTGCAACTGCTATGATTTCTTCTTGTTTAGCTTCCTTCATAACTCGAGCATCGATAATATCAAACAAATTGTTCTCCTCCATTGAATGAATGAAATATGTGGCTAAACTTTTGCATTCTTTTGTCCTTGTAGAAGAAATCGCTTTTTCTCCAGTTAAGAGCTCAACAAGGACAACACCAAAACTATAAACATCACTCTTTTCTGTAAATTGACTTGATTGAAAATACTCGGGGTCTAAATATCCAAAAGTGCCCTGTACTACTGTGGTTAGGTGAGTTTGATCAACAGCAATGGATCTTGAAGTCCCGAAATCTGCTACTTTTGCTCTGTACTTATCATCTAAGAGAATGTTTGTAGTCTTAATGTCTCGGTGGTAAATGGGTGTAGAAGCTATTGAGTGTAAGTAGAAAAGAGCTCCTGCAACTTCTATAGCAATTCGTAAACGCATATCCCATGTTGCTGGAAACTCCTCATTTTGTTCATTGAGATATTGGGATAGAGTTCCATTAGGAATGAATTCATAAACTAGCAGGGGAACTTCTGTCTCCAAACAACAACCAAGTAGTTTAACCACATTCCTATGATTAATTTGTGAAAGAATGACAACTTCATTAACAAATTCTTCAAGTTTTCCTTCATCAATTACCTTGGACTTTTTTATTGCAACAATTTTCCCATCTATTAACATACCTTTATAAACAGTGCCTTGTCCTCCTTGACCAAGAATTCTATTCACATTAAAATTGTCAGTGGCCTTTTCCAAATCCTTTGAATTAAACAATTTAGTGGTTTTCTCAACAGTCCTTGAAGACAATTGTTGTTGTAATAATAAACCACCATTTCGTTTGAAGAACTTCTCCTTGCGCTTAATAATCTTCCTTTTTTTTACAACTTTGTATGACCACCAGCCACCAATACATAGAAATAATAGCCCAATGCCTGTGCTAATACCTGGTTAACACAATGAAATGAGAATGATTACTCCTAGTAGATCTTGTAATATTTTTGAATAAAATAGAGACAACTTCTTCAAATGCCTAAAGGCTGACAAAAAATCTTGGGAAAAAAGTATGTTAACTTACATCGACAAGTTTTAATCAAAGAGAATGATACACTAAAAGTAGATCATAGACGGAAGATAAAAGATAACGGAAAAGAAGTTTAGCCAAAAAAAAAATGATAATAGAAAAGAACAAGCATTAAGTTCTAAAGGGTCTAACATATCTCAAGAGCCAAGACCAATCGAAAGCTTATAATAGTTTTGAATAAAATAGAGAATCGAAAGCTTATAATAAAAGGCTAGACAAACTATTCCGTGACAAAAGTATGTTTGAAAGCTTATAATAAAAGGCTAGACAAACTATTCCATGACAAAAGTATATTTACTTACATTGACAAGTAGTAATCAAAGAGAATGATACTCCAAAATTCTTGGAAAATTTGTCGAACATTCGCATAAATTCTTTCGAGTTTGCTTTTGTGTCATCTTCTTCTTCTTCTTCTTCTTCTTCTTCTTTTTTTTTTTTTTTTTTTTTTTTTTTGGAGTAAATAAAAACAACTTGTGGTCATTTTCATAATAATACCATTTGTTAGTGACCAACTAGTTTGTGGGCTAAATGAATAGGAAATGTTTAAAATTTGACTTGATTCAAGGGAGTCACCCTAAAGAAGTGTTAAAGATGTAAAAGATTAGGAGACAAAAGGGAAATAGTAACCAACAATTGGGTTCTTATTCTTCATTCAATATTATCCCTATGCCTTTACCATTTGGAGTTCTGAAATCACTTTAATTCATGTTTCAGGTAAATCTTTTTTCAATTATTGTAGATCTCAGAGGTAAAAAGACATACCTATTATGATAATTTTGTTGCGAGACTTGCGATCAGAAATTGAAGATGAAACTAAAATACAGTAGTATTCCCCAGGAACATTTACACAACGATATCCATCATATCCATATCGAAGATATGAAAATCCACATAGTCTAGGATTTGCACATTCGTCAATATCTGAAATAGTGGCATGTAATAACAAACACAACATTAGAATAGATGTTCAAAATTATCAACAATAAAACACGACAATGCAACATTGACATTCATCAGAAAAGTCATTGCCGTTGTATAATACAACTAGTCAATAGTCACTAAACAGTCTAATGTCCAAAAAATATTCAACAAAATATGTTTTTTTTTTAAATCTTTTTCTTTTTATTTTATTATTTTTATAAATATGAAATTTATTAATTATTAGTAAACATTTATTATATATGATTGTATTAATATATACAATTATTTATTCTACCATTTTTTTTAAAAAATATGATGTGACAAGTTCTAATAGGGAGTTTAAATGTATAAATGTATTTCATGTTTTTAGTAAAAATCTAGGAGGAGCATTATTTAAATTTATGTCCACATTTTTTTTTTTTTTTACCAAGAATATAAGAGGGCAAGGTTTTGAAACCGGACCGGACCGGTCAGTCGGACCGTGGTAATCGAGAACCGTTTATCATTCCGGTTTTTTAAACTACCAAACCCGGAAATTTTAAACTACCAAAACCGCCCGGTTTTCAAAACCGGACACGGGTCTGACAGTTCCCAAAAAATCACAAAACAAACATTGCTCAAAATAATCTCCAATATCAGGTCTTCCCAGAAAAAAAAAAAAAAGAATAGAAGACTGGAAGAAAGACTACAAATCTACTTCTGGCTTCTGCATATGCATCTGCATCTGCTTCTGCTTCTTCTTTATTTATTGAAAAATTGTGGAAGAAGATTGTTGTTTGTTTGAAAACTGTGGAAGAAATAACAGAGGTAGAGAGAGGCGAAGGCTATTGGGAAAGCTAAAAGAATAGAAGACAAAAGTCCATAGGGTTTGAAGTCTAATCATGTGGTGTGGCATGAGGAAACGTGTAACTTTGATCATGATGCGTGGGGAAATGTGTAAGTGGGGTTGGGTTTCTCATGAGATCTCATGAGTCATAATTTTTTTTTCTTCTCTTTTTACCCAGCACAGCACAACCAACTTATTAAGGTTTAAGATTATTATTTTTTAGTTATATTTTTTAAAACTTTTTTTGTTATATTTATTTATTATTTTTTAGATATAATGTTTTAAAATCTTTTAAATAACAAGAAAAAATCTAACAAATATCATATTTATCGTAAATTAAGATATATTTGAATCTCTATAACTAATTTAATATATTTATTTATATTTTTAATAATTATTAATTTAATTATCACGTCATCACGGTTCGACTCCGGTTTGACCTCGGTTCGACCTCAAAAACTTTGAACCTTTTCTTTTTACGATTCAATAAACGATCCGGATCTGAAAACCTTGCAAGAGGGTGAGAGGATTTTTGAAAAGTCAAACTATACCCCTGGCCCCATCCCTCCCTCCCCCCTATTTCCAACAATGAGTGGATTTCAAAGGTAGAAATCTTCAAGGCCTATAGGATAGGATAGTAAGGAAAGTACAAGGTTAGAAAGAATTATTGTTTTTGAAAGCCGGATGAATGAAAGCCGGATGAAAAATCTTGATAAAAAAAGTAGCAAAAGCCATACCCACCCATATTATGAATTATTTTAAATTATTTTAAGCAACATATGATGAAATTAATTCTGCTATGGCAATGATCATAGTATACACTTGCTAAAGCTATATGGACTATGTTAGGATAAGAAAGAGAGAGGCATAGGTTTCAAAAACACCTTAATGCCTTGAATCTAGTAATGTTTGCCAAGCTAGATGGAGGGTCATTAAGGACATCCACATACTAATGTACCAACTATATATAGCCCAATACTTCTTATCACGCTCATATAAGCCTTAAATTAATCCATCCTATATTTGATGAATATCTGACTTTCTATGAAAAATAGTGCTGCAAACTTTAATAGTAGCCTTGATCAACGATATTACTTTGTTGTCCTCTAATGGTTTGCTGATTGATGTTGTAAGGTTTGGTGCTATACTTTTTACTCAATTATGTTGCTCTTATGTTAAGGAATATGGTAATAATTTTTTACAAATGATCGATGTACCAAAATAAAATTTTTTTTTTTGGAACACAATATTCGTCACACATGTCCTAGTTGTGACACAAAAATATATCTACAGACTTTGTTCTACCCAAAATGAAATTTTGTGACAACATCAAAATTAATTAATTTAATCATTTTTATTGGTCTATGAAAATGAAACACACATTTAATTTATTTATTAATAAATAGAATCAATAGAGTGCGAGAAGTTTACCTTGACATCCATGACGAAGATAGGGATTTCCTTCAAAGCCGGAGTCGCAAGTACATTTAAAAGTGGAACTCATATTACCCAATGACGAAGAACGACTAGCAAACCGACAGGTTGAGTGAGATGAATTACTTCCCATTATAAGAGAAGATAAGTTTGCATTTATTTCCCAATTTAATACCACAGGAACGTGAGACATGTTTCGGACTTCAAAGTGGTTTGTTATATTTTTCTCGAACCACATCTGATCTACTACGGAGGCATAATTGCAATCTTTGTTACTTTGAAATTTTCCGATCTTTCCCTCTATATTTGTGGTAAACACATCGAGATCTGAAGGGATTGTGGTTTTGCAACAGTCGATGCCATTGCAACTACTGCCGTTTGACTTTATGGTGTCTTTCTCACAAACGGACATGCACCCAGCATATATACTACTTAGTGAGCTATTTGAGCCATAACTAGATAGAAGATAAGCCACGTTGCCACAACCCATGGCAACGAATATGTTTCTCAATTTTGAGAAGACAAAGGGACTTGATACTAAGCTCACATTTGGTGCGATCTCAGTATCACTCTTTGGACACCACGATGACATAGGATAGTTGACGCGAAGTCTGCCCTCTAAAGAAATGTCCAGCACCTCCAGATCTAATCTTCTCAAGAAAGGCTTGGGAAAGCCAAGAGTTTTGTTTTTGCAATCTATCGCAAACCAATCGTCAATGTAGCAATCAGGTTCAATTCCGAAAGGGTATGGAATTGTAAAGTTCCCACAAACTGCTGCTGCTCCACTACATGAACTGTTTCCCAAACCCACTGCTTTCATAAATACATTCATTGACCACAATAGAAACACCATTCCCACCACCATACCCATATCTGTGTGTGTGTGTGTGTCTCTCTCTCTCTCTGTGATGATGATAACGAGTCTCAGTGTGAATTAAACAGCAAGGCCAAGCCCTAACTTTTTATGATAAGCCCACAAAAAAAAAAAAACAAAACAAAACAAAAACAAACAAACAAATTAGATATTTCTGTGAAAATAGCATAGAAGACCTGAGTCAACATCAAAGTCAGCGAAACTCTAGCAGACCATATTGACGCGTGGCTTTTAATTTGGTCACTTTAGTATTAAATTCGAGCTGGGCAGCACATGTTAATGAGCCAATTGCTGGCCCCCTTTATAGGGAATTAATTAAAAGTTAACTTTTCAAATGGTATTTACTTCAGTCGTAAAGTTTGGTTTTTTTATAATTATATTACAAAAATGTCATTTTAACACATTTTTCTTCATTTTACTTTTTATTTTTTGTTCAGTTTTATTTTATCAATATTTTACTCTTTATTTCCTTTCACTTTACTAATATTAAACTCATTTTCTTTCACTTTACTATTATCAAACCCAATTCAAAGAAAAGAAGAGATGAAGATAAGTTAGAATGTTCAATGAAAGATTATATACATTTATTTTACCATGTACAATAATTTTATTTTATTAAATTCATAACAAGAGCCAGGGAGCATATGTTAACAAGCTAGCTGATGGGCCTCACTGGTATAGAAAAATGGTAAAAGTTCGCTTTTCAATGATATTTACGTTAAGCGTGAAGTATTAATGCCTTTTTTTTCTTTAATATTTACTTTTCTCCAATATATGTTTTAAAGATACAAAAAATATTTTTAATAACATAGTTATAAATAACTTAAAAATAGTAAACTTCACTAATCTGTCCAAGCTCGTCTATCTCTTAAATTAAAGAGATTATCTTCATAAATAAAAAAAATGATCACACTTCAAATTTTATTATTATCAAAACAATATAAAAATGTATATGAGCTCTATTCCTTTAAAGAAAAAAAAAGTTTCTTAAAAAAAAAAAAAAAAAAAAAAAAAAAAAGTAATCTACCCATTGTTTTTCATTAAAAAAAAAAAAAAAAACTTTAAAACACCATTCCCACCGTCATTCCCATATCTCTCTTCCTCTTACCCATCTCTCTCTCTCTCTCTCTCTCTATGACGATGATGATGAGTCTCTGTCTAAAACAGCAAGGCCAAGCCCTGACTTCTTATGATAAGCCAAAAAAAAATCTGGATATTTCTATGGAAATTGCATAGAAGACCAAAGTTAACTTGGAAGTCAGCAAAAATCTAGCAGCTGAAATAGACGAGTGTGGCTTTTAATGTGCAAATTGATCCCATGACCTACAACTGTCGATAGCTTTTAGTTTGGACTTTTTCTACCGTGTATGTTGTGGTTAAGGGTGTCCGTAGGCTGGATTTGGCGGGTTCGTTTTTAGTTAATAATTTTTTATTTTTAAAAAAAAAAAAAACACTTGAATTTGATATGAGATATGGACTAACGAAAAATGAAAAGTCAGCAAAAATCTAGCAGCCAAAATAGACGAGTGTGACTTTTAATTTGGAAATTAAAAGCCATTCCCACCGTCATTCCCATATCTCTCTTCCGCGTACCCATATCTCCCTCTCTTTCTCTCTCTCTGATATGATGATGAGTCACTGTGTGAAACAGCAAGGCCAAGCCCTGACTTCTTATGATAAGCCAAAAAAAATTCTCCATATTCCTATGGAAATTGCATGGAAGATGCTGAGTCAAGTCAGTCTGAGTTGACTCAGTCAACTCCAAGAAAAAAAATTCTTTTTTTTCTTTTCTTTTTATTTCCTTTTCTTTTCTACTCTTTTTTAAAAAAAAAAAAATCAATCACATCATGAAAAGAGAAAAATCAAAAATCAAATTTTCAAAAAAAAGGGGGGAGGAAAAATCTTTTGGAACCGGATAAAATTTCGAGTTTTTTTTTTTCAAGTCCCAAATTCCAAATTTTCAATTCAAAATTTTCATTCCTAAGTTTAAAATTTCACATTTTAAATGCCCAATTCTTGAATTCAAAATCTCCAAATTTTAAGTTGCAAATTTTCAAATCTTTAGGGGTGTTTGGTAGAGTAGTTTGAGTAATATTATTTGTAGTTTTTTGAAATATGCTAGGTGAAAAGGTATATGAAAATATGTGTAATGTTGTTTAAAATATAAAAATGTGAATTTGAGATGGTAAAACAAACAGGCATTTTCCAAAATTTCACGTTTCGAATCTTTCAAAATCTCAAGTTTAAAATTTCAAAATTCAATCCCAAAATCTAAAGGTTTCAAATTCCAAATTTCAATCCAAAAATCTCAAATCTCAAAATTCCAAAATTTCAATTCTCAAAGTTTCAATTTCCAAATTTCAAACCTCAAATTCCAAGCTTCAAGTTTTAAAGATCAAATATTTTTCAAAGAACTACCAAAAATCAATCAAAGTTTTCTTGACAAAAATGAAAAAATTCAAATCAAGAAGGGACAAATGAAAATCACACATCTCAAAAAACAAAGGAACAATAAAGCACTCATCAGTTAAAGATTAATTCCAAATTTTGACTTTGCAGGCAGCAACTCGATTTCAAGGATGAGAAGCCCTTGATTACCCTTAGTCCAAATCAAGATCCTCTGGTCACAGACATTTCCTTAATCTAGATCAAGATCCTTTGGTCACAGACATTTCCTTTGTCTAAATCGAGGTTGTAGACATTTCCTTTGTCCAGATTGAGGTTGCAGACATTTTTTTTGTCCAAATCGAGGTCGCAGACATTTCCTTCATCCAAATCGAGGTCACAAACATTTCCTTCCTCCAGATCAAGGTCGCAAACATTTCCTTCATCCAGATCGAGGTCGCAAACATTTTCTTTGTCTAGATCGAGGTTGCAAACATTTTCTTTGTCTAGATTGAGGTAGCAGACACTTTGTCCAAATTGAGGTCGCAAACAGTTTCTTTGTCCAGATCGAGGTTGCAAACATTTCCTTCATCCAGATTGAGGTCGCAGACATTTCCTTTGTCTAGATTGAGGTCGCAGACATTTCCTTCATCCAGATCAGGGTCGTAGACATTTCCTTCGTCTAGATCGAGGTCGCAAACAATTACCTATCATCAAGATCGAGGTTGGAAAACCCTTTGATCGTAGACAACTCTATTCTCAAGATCAGGATTGAAAAACCTCTTGGTCACATCAATTGTCAAGAATCACTTCCAAAGTTCATCAGCTATCAGTTAGGTCAAGAATTTTTCAGTCTACTACAGCAGTCGCTAGTGCATCAAGTGGGCTTATAGGCACCTATTCAGGAGGGGCCAGAAGGCTGTATATTGAGAATCTGCATTACAACATAACTGAAGCTGATCTTCATCAGGTCATAAGCATCTTTTGTTTGGAGTCATTGCATAGGATTTTTATATTGCCAAAGTTATCAGAGTTAATTGATTGGACTAGCGTTGAGGCAAGTTGCAATGTGGTAAACTTGGGTGAGATATTTCAACATGTTACAACCATATCTTTTGTTGTTGTTTTTACATTTTCTTAATAATTTCTTAATTTATAGTTAGGTTTGAGAGGATTTTTTATCTATAAAGATTCCCTTTAGTCTTCTCATTGGTTTTCTTGATTTTTTTCTTACTTATGTTATCATGCCTTGTCAGAGTGACAGAGAACAACCTAGCTCTGGTACCAAATTGAGTCCTTTACACTGATAGATTAATTATTGGCTTCAAAATCACATGCAACTTGTATCTAAATCACTTGGTATAATATCTGAACGTGGTGTTCTTGGCTCTACTGATGTTCTAGGTGGCATATTATATGCACACTATGGTTCCTCCTGATTTTATTGCAGTTTGCACATCTTGAAGACACAGCGACTCGATGGAGCTAACCTATGGGATACACTAATCTATGACTCCTATTTTATGAAGCTTGAGATACCATCTCCTACCAAACAGACAATCCCAAGAGTGGGGATCCATGCAATGTAATATGCTAAATCCATTCTTATGAAAATTATGTATGTTGTAAAAAGTTGGAAAGTTTTATCTATGAAGTTCCTTTTTTTTTTTCTTTTTTTTTTTTGGGTCTAATTATATAACTTCTCGAGTCCCGCAAGTCAGATGCCTCAGTTGTCAACATCCAACATATCCGTAAGAGTAGTATTAGGGGCACAATTTTTTCAACGTTTTTATTTTTAGTTTTAAAAACTGTTGATGTTGTTTTTATTATTGGAGAAACATTACTTTAATCTTCAACTAGTCCACCTTTGACACTACCTTTGTAATACAAAAATTACAACAAATCATGCCAACTATTGTGAAAAAAGTTATGATCCTAAACTTATTGATCAATAATTCTCATAAATACTGTACTTGAATTAAAGAATCGATCTCTTCGCTAAGTTGCATAATTTCCCAATTTACTTGCATGCCCTGAGTTTCAACCGCGTCAAACATTGTCTTTTCTTCTAGCAATGACAATTCTTCTGCAGCCACTGCAATACAAGATCAATAGTCATTATCAAACCATCTAATTTGGACACATCCCATAACCCTCTAGCTAGATCAATTAAAATTGCTACCATCACTAGTTGCCAAGCTACCTTATTAGGCCTTGGTTTAAAACCCAAATCAAAGTTATCCAAGGGTCATTCCACACATATATATTTGTCACATGCCCCACCAAATAGCATAATCCATAGCATCTTTACTCTTCTTCATTCTGGTGGGAACACAAGGTACAAACCTCCAATTATACGCATGTATGGGAGGAAGAACAAAAAGAAAACAGCCCAACCTATTATCTTATAGATGAGGCCTAGTGTGGTTGTCCTGCGCCACACCCCTTCTATATCCAAGATACTGATTCTCCTTTTAGCCAATTCGCTATCATCCAATATTTTGCTTTAAGAATTTGAGCAAAAAGCTTATAATTATGTGGCCCTGATACCAACAGCCAGCCAAATTTGACCAAAAAAGCTGACAAAGTTCTTCACAATATTTTAGAGCAAGGCCTTCGTTGTTTCCATCCGCTTTTGCTCGCCCCTAAAACTTGCTTACTATGGCACCCATTTAATCACATACCATACGCATGCTCATTTAAAAAGTTTATTTTTATTAGTTTATTATTAGGATTAAAAAATATCTTATGCAAAAGAACAATTATACCGTAAAATAGTAATTAAAGTTTATAAAGTTGTAAATATACTAAATTAATTAATTAAACTGAAAGTGAGATGTTTCGAGTAAGAAAACATGGTATATTATAGCAAAAAGTAGATGGAAAAAACACTTTTTGCAACTCTTTTTTTTACAGTTACTAACATAAGAGTATTTGCATGAGGAAATTCTATCTCATCCTATTTTATCATCTCAAAAAAGTTACTTTATGAATTATACCATATCATTTTACAATACTCTCAGCATCCCAACTTTTATTTTATAATACAACACATTAAAATAATATTTTTACATAATAAAATAATATATCTCAAAACTCAAATAAAAACAAAAACCCAAAACCCAGTGAGAGAGAGAGGAATTGATAAAGTCACACAATAAATTTTTTTTTTTTTTCTTTTAAGAATTGAGCTATAGTGCAATTCTACCTTTAAAATTGCATTATAACACTATTGCAATTTTTTTTTGCAATAGTTGGTGAATACAAGTCCAGTTGTGGGCTACTTTTGGACTTAATTGTAAATTAGAGCTTACATTTAGCATATCCAAGTGCCAGTGCGAATGCTCTAATATGTTGTAATTAGTGTACGATAAAGGTAGTATGGGGGGGTAAAAGCCCAGACCTACCTATTGGGCCAGGGCCCTGTTTTGAAGATTACTGTATGTCCAAAGAGGAATAACTGGTTGGGGTAGAGTTCATCTGGATGGAAGAAACCCGGAAATGGAGGAAGAGTACCATCTGAAGAGGTCACCCTTTGTCTGAAGAGGTTTTACTCCTCGGATACGAATAGTCTTGATCAAACAAACGTATGGAAGGTTCGAATGACCTTCCTAGCAATCCCAATGACAAAGATAAGCTCTGGGCATATCTGTGGATGATAAGGACAAAGAAATATCTCAAGGAAAAGATGCTACCACCGTATTTAATGCACTGCAGCAACTTTTTTGGCCGCATTTATGTGGAGAAGACCCCTGAATAGTGCAACCTCAGCTACCGCCACTCACAAAAAGCTAGAGAAGATGTTTGATGTGACCTATTCTCAAGTATGTACGCAGATGAAGGACAAGTGGACGACTGGGATGATGAGGGAGGATGCTATATAAAGAAGAAGGGCTCCTAATATGAGGGGGAGAAAGGGAGGTGAAGAAGAGAAAAAATAACTTTACTGTAGCTTTGAGTGTTGTAATCATTTCTCATTCAATAATACATCTCTTCGGACGTTCATTCATTCAGTTTTGAAAGCACTATCTCATGTTACTTCGTTCTTAAGGGCCACAGCTAACTATTGTTCAATTCACAACCAGCCTAGCCCTTTCACCCACTCTCTACAAATTCATTGTTCCGGGTTTGTTGGGCTCACCATTCGAATCTTTTGGGCTTAGGCTACAAAAACTAACCCTACAGGTAGTATTAGTACAAAAATTATCTTAGTAGTCAATCTTATGAGACATCTCTTTAACATGTGTGCGTCTTGCATGTTGTGAAAGAAATGTCTCATGAGACAATCTCATAAAACATCTTCTCACGTTAGGGTGAAATAAGATGAATATAATGTTACTTCAATCATAAGAAGTCATTTTGAGCTCCAAAGCATTCACCTACTGATCGGTTAACTATTTCAATGGCTACCAATTCAAAGCCACAATTCTGTCTTTTCTCATTACTGCTTCTTATTCTTCTACCTATATTATCATCTGGGTCGCACTGTACTGTCACAGGCCATGGTTTCTCAATCGAAGAAGCAAGTGTACATGACATCCAACTTGCTTTCAAGCAAAACCAACTCACCTCAAGGCAACTCGTTGAGTTCTACCTAAAACAAATACACAGACTTAACCCAATCCTTAAGGGGGTCATAGAGGTGAACCCAGAAGCACTATACCTAGCTGATAAGGCTGACTCCGAGCGCAAATCAAAAGCACCTGGGTCACTCTCTGGGTTACATGGTATTCCCATTCTGCTCAAGGATAATATTGCAACCAAGGATAAGTTGAACACTACGGCTGGCTCTTATGCACTGCTAGGCTCAGTGCATGGTGCCTAAGGATGCTGGAGTGGTGACCAAGCTGAGGAAAGCTGGGGCTATCATCATAGGAAAGGCTAGCTTATTAAGCGAGTGGTCTCAATTCAGGTCGGAATCTGTAACCAATGGTTAGAGCGGCAGAGGTGGCCAAGGAAAGGTACGTGACTTGTATTGATTCAATGTGTAATAGTCAGATTGTATGGATTGTTTAGTCCGTGTTCACACCTAATTTCACACCATAATAGCGTATCAACTTGTGATGGATTATATTAATTACATATGGAATCACTATTGGTACTTGAAGAAAAGTAAAATTATTGTGTTCCAATCTACAATTAGCACTTAAAAATGTGAGTTCTCCTTGTTCATTCAGTCTATTAACTTTTACTTCAATTAATAAATTATTTTCTATTGTTTATTTTTCGTCAATTTAGTCCAACATTAGCAAGTGGTGTTGTTTTGACGTTTTTTTTTTTAATTGAAATAGCTGATAAAATTATTGTCTAAGTCAATACATGTAAACAGTAGCATGTAGAGTTTCAATTGCAGCTTTTTTTTTCCCTCTTGTTTGTTATAGTTTTAGGGGTTATATATATAAATGTATGCTGAGAGGAAGTTAAAAACGTTTGCAATTGTTGTAGTAGAAGAATGTATGAATAAGAATGTTGAAACATGTTAGTGTATAGATTAGGCTAGAATTAGCCCATTGGGCTTAGCCCAGTATATTACTTGTACTGCACTCATGTTACTTGTACTGCACTCATGTATACTTGTGTTGCACTCATGTTAGTGTGTAGTTTAGGCTATACTTAGCCTATATGAGGCTTTGTTTTGTATATTGTTTGTACTGCACTCATGTTACTTGTATTGCACACATACCTAGCCTATATAAGGCTCTCTTTTGTATATTGTTTTACACATATCAATATACAGACTATTCAGTCATTCTCTCTCACTTTATATTGTTAACATGGTATCAGAGCCATTCCTCTGACTTCCTGGTTCCTGTGGACATCTCTGGCATTCTTCCGCTGCCCTCGCCTTCATCCAGTAGTCACTGTCAGAAGCGAGTCACCACCGTCACCCCCACAGCCCCCAAAACACTCGGATTTCGTCAGTTTTGTTAATCAAACTGCCAAAGCCAAGGCATAGATTGACAGATCATCCAATCCTGAGCAAAACCCAACAAAAATCTACCAGAAACAACCTTCCACGCACCTCCACGCGCCCTCTGAAGTTTCTGCTCTCGAGCACGCGCCTCCACGCGCCTCTACTAGCCGCCATGCGCCTCCACGCGCCAATCCACGCACCTGCTCCGTTCCACACCCTGCCACGTCAGCCCTAGGTGACGTCATCCTGCCATGTCAGCCCTAGGTGATGTCATCCTGCCACGTCAGCATCCTGAGCCGTTGACTTTGACCGTTGACCGTTAACTTTGACCAAAGTCAAAATTTTTCAACAGGACCTGTCTTGCTCAGTTTTTCGCGTAGATTCCGATTTTGAGCTCTGTTTTTGCATTTGAGGTCTCTATATCTCATTTTTTGGTCATTTTCTTCATTATGGCTCAACAAAATGAACGAGACATTATACGTCCTATCACCATTATGTTGGATGGTCCTACTAGCTATCATGCATGGTCTCAGAATATGACTGTCTTTCTCAAGGGTCGTAAACTATGGAGATATGTGACTGGTTCAATTCCTAAGCCAATACCAAACCCTAAGTCCACAGCCACAACTGCTGAAGAATCTTCCAAGACTACAGTTACAACAGATGATTATGAAGAACGCCTAGAGGAATGGGAGAGTATTCAGAGTAAGATCTTGTCTTGGTTTATCAATACCTCTATTCCCTCCATTCATAATCTTCTTCCTCGTCTTAAGACTGCTGAAGCTGCTTGGAAATTTTTGGCCGATCGCTATAATTGTACTAATGATTCAAGCTTGAAGTTCCACATTGAATCAAAACTTTATCAAATGCGCCAAGAGACAGGTCAGTCTATTTCTGATTTTTATTCTCAGACTTCTACTATGTGGGAACAACTCTCTGCTGCAGATCCTCTACTAGTGTGTTCTAAGGACATTGAGCTCTTTGTCAAATATGGGATCACTGTAAATTTATGCACTTCATGATGGGTTTACGTGAGGATTTTGAGCCTACTAGGGCTTCTCTGCTTAGCCGGTCTCCTACTCCTTCTCTTGATACTGCAGTCAAGGAGCTCATTTCTGAGGAAAACCGTTGACCTACTTATCACATGTCATCATCTGATCATGTATTGGCTACACCATCTCCACAGCCTCCCATTGCTGCATTCACTGCTCCTCCACGGATAAACTCTGGGCATCCCACCTCTCAGTCTTCCAAAGGTACTCGCTGTGAGTTTTGCCGTGCTAAAGGCCATGACATCTCAGTTTGTTGTAAACTGCAGAAATTTATGCAAGAGCAGAATAAAGCTTCTCTTCCTCGAGCAGCTGCTGTATGTCCTTCCGATCCATCGGTTCCTACAGGTCCATCTTTGGCTTCCTCACTTACTACGGCTGATATTGAGGCAGTTGTTCAATAGGTTTTATCCCGCACTTCCACTGCCCTTTCTGTCACCTCAGGTAAAAAACCTTGGTTTTTTTATATTGCTTGTTGTAACCATATGACTCCTGATGAATCCCAATTTTCTGATAAGGCACCCTTAGAACATCCAATCACCATTTACACTGCTGATGGAACTCCTATGCCTGTTAGTCATAAAGGAACAATCTCTTCTCCTTGTTTATCCCTTGGTGACACTTTTCATATCCCAAAGTTATCCCTCAATTTGCCTTCTGTTGGTCAACTTTGTGAATTAGGCGTAGATCTTCTTTTTACTAATCATGGTGTGGATATGCAGGATCCTCGGACAGGTCAAGTGCTTGGGACAGGCCGTAAGGTTGGTCGCATGTTTGAGGTTCATGACTTGAAGATTCCTTCACAAGTTATTTCTGCAGCTGCTACCACTGCCACCTCCTCACCTGATCTATGGCATGCTCGTCTTGGTCATCCATCCTTATCTCGTCTTCAGTTGTTAGCTTCTCAAGGTCATTTAGGTTCAGTTCAGTTTCAAAAATTTGATTGTACTTCCTGTCATTTTGGCAAACAAACAAAATTACCCTTTAATAATAGTGACTCATTTTCTTCTGCACCTTTTAATCTTATACATTCTGATATTTGGGGTCCTGCACCTGTTCCTACTGAGGGGGGATCTAGATATTTTGTCATATTTGTGGATGATTTTTCTTGATATACTTGGATTTATCTGCTTCACCATAGGTCTAAACTTATGTCTATTTACCAAACATTTCATAAAATGATTGAAACACAGTTCAATTTAACCGTCAAAGTTTTTCGATCAGATAATGCTCAAGAATATAATGATAAATCTTTCCTATCTTTTTTAGACAATCATGGTACACTTACTCAGCGGTTTTGTCCTTACACCTCTCAACAAAATGGTCGTGCAGAACGAAAATATCGTCACATTCTTGATATTGTCCGCACCCTTCTCATTTCTGCCTCTCTTCCTGAGCGCTTTTGGGGTGAGGCTGCACTCACTGCTGTATACACCATTAATCGTATCCCTTTACCAACTACACACAACAAATCACCATTTGAGCTTCTTTATGCTCAAACCCCCGACTACTCCTCTCTTCGAGTTTTTGGTTGTGCTTGCTTTGTCTCTCTTCCTCCTCATGAACGAACAAAGCTCCAACCTCGTGCTCGTCTCTGTTGTTTCCTTGGTTATGGTATATCTCAAAAGGGGTTTCGCTGCTATAATCCCATTTCTCATCGTCTTCGTGTCTCCCGTCATGTTGAGTTTTAGGAACATCGTCCTTTCACGAGTCTTCAGCAGTTTCCTACATCCTCTTCCTCTGAGTCTCCCATTTTTACTGATCTTTTCCTCCCTCTCTATCCTGAACTTGTGGAGGATTCTTCAACATCGGCTGCCTCTCCAGACGACTCATCTCCGGTTCTGTCCCCGGCATATGACCTGCCTGTCTTGGATCTTGTGGCACCACCCTCTCCTGAGTCTCCTAATGGTCCTGAACTTCGTCGTTCCACTCGGGTAAGCATTCCTCCCCCTTATCTCTTTGATTATCACTGCTCTTTTGCCCTTGCCACCCTCTATGAACCTCACACCTATCGTGAGGCCCATACTGACCCTCTTTGGCAGCAAGCTATGAATGATGAACTAGATGCCCTTCATAAAAATCACATTTGGGATATGGTTGATTTACCTCCTGGTCAGTCTGTAGTAGGTTGTAGGTGAGTTTACAAGATCAAGACCAAGGCTGATGGATCTGTTGAACGATACAAGGCTCGCCTAGTTGCCAAGGGCTTTACCCAGGAGTATGGCATTGACTATGGGGAAACATTTGCTCCTGTTGCTCGCCTTACATCTGTCAGATGTCTCATTGCTGTGGCTGCTGTTCGCCGTTGGCCTCTTTATCAAATGGATGTGAAAAATGCTTTCCTCAATGGAGACCTTCAAGAAGAAGTGTACATGCAACCACCCCCTGGCTATCCACACTCAGGCAGTCAAGTTTGTCGCCTTCATTGTGCTCTTTATGGCCTCAAGCAGACTCCTCGAGCTTGGTTTGAAAAGTTTAGCTCTGTTGTTGCTCAGCAGGGTTTCACTTCAAGTCCTCATGACACTGCTCTCTTCGTCCGAAGATCCTCTGCTGGTATCACTCTTATTCTTCTTTATGTTGATGATATGATTATTACTGGAGATGATTTTGCAGGTATCTGCTCTTTTCAGCACTTCCTTAGTCAGTATTTTGAGATGAAAGATTTGGGCACTCTCAGCTATTTTCTTGGGCTTGAGGTTACCTCATCCTCTGATGGATATTATCTTTCCCAAGCTAAATATGCTTCTGATCTTCTCTCCAAAGCTGGTATCACTGACAACAAGACTGTTTCCACTCCTTTGGAATACAATGGAAAGCTCACACCCTTGGATGGTGAACCTATATCTGATGCTACTCGCTATCGTCAGTTGGTTGGTAGTCTGATCTATCTCACTGTTACTCGTCCAGATATTTCACATGCTGTGGGTATGGTTAGTAAATTCATGGATGCCCCTCGTTCTGTCCACTACGCTGCTGTTCTTCGGATTCTCCGATATGTCAAGGGTACACTTTATCATGGTCTGCACTACTCCTCTCGGTCTTCTCTTGAGCTTCATGCTTATTCAAAATGCAGACTGGGCAGGTGATTCGACTGATCGATGCTCTATCACAGGTTTCTGTTTCTTGTTGGGAACTTCTCTTGTCTCATGGCGTAGCAAAAAGTAGGATGTTGTTTCCCGTTCTAGTACTGAGGCTGAGTATCGTGCCCTTGCCGACACCACCTGCGAGCTTGTTTGGCTTCGCTGGCTCTTGGCTGATATGGATGCTCCACAGCCCACTGCTACTCCTCTTTATTGTGACAATCGTAGTGCTATCTACATTGCTCATAATGATGTCTTCCACGAACGCACCAAGCACATTGAGATCGACTGCCACATCACTTGCCAGCATCTCAAGAAAGGCAATCTCAAGTTGTTCTCCATCTCCTCTGCTGACCAGCCTACTGATATCTTCACCAAGTCTCACCCGCCTGGTCGTTTTCGAGATCTTATATCCAAACTCCAGTTGGCTTCCTTCTTGCCACCTCGAGTTTGAGGGGGGATGTTAGTGTATAGATTAGGCTAGAATTAGCCCATTGGGCTTAGCCCAATATATTACTTGTACTGCACTTATGTTACTTGTACTGCACACATACCTAGCCTATATAAGGCTCTCTTTTGTACATTGTTTTGCACACATCAATATACAGGCTATTCAGTCATTCTCTCTCACTTTATATTGTTAACAAAACACATTTAGCACTTAAATATTCATCCACATATATCATATAATCTGGATCTGGCCAATTTTTCTTGGTATGTAATCAGAATCGGATGAAATAATTAACCATTGGATGGATGTGCATGATTAGTATGTTCTAAAAAGAAAGACAGGAACAAGGTGTCAACATCAATGTTTTGTGATGATGTGCAGAATCCCTATGTTCTATCGGCAGATCCATGTGGGTCAAGTAGTGGATCAGCTATATCAGTGGCTGCAAATTTGGTGGCAGTGTCATTGGGGTCTGAGACAGATGGCTCTATTACTTGCCCTTCCAGTTCTAACTCAGTTGTGGGCGTTAAACCAACGATTGGTCTCACAAGCCGTGCTGGGGTCGTCCCAATCTCTACGAGGCAGGACACTATTGGGTAACTTTTTCACAATCTTCTTTATCAAAATAGATTTTTTTTTTCTTTGCTTATTGGGATAATTGCACTAATAGTCACTTGAATAAATAAGGAATTTGTGGTTGCTGTAAAAATAAGTCTGTTAGTAAAAGAGAAACTAAAATTTTAAAAATTTTCACCCACAAGCTCAATTCCAATTGGTTTTATAATTCCAATCTATATAATATTTAAAAGGTAAAAGTTGAAACATATAGTATTTATTATTGCTACGCTTATGTTGAACTACATCATCGTAGCATTTCAATCTATTCAGTCAATCCATTCGGTTCACTTTAAATCACTTCGGTCCAATTAGATCCACTTTGGTCCATTTCAGTACAGTTTAGTCTATTTCGGTCCACTCGGTCTAATTTAGTCCAATTCAATCCACTTCGGTCTAGTAGGTCCACTTAGGTCCATTTTATCTACTTTGGTCCATTCAGTCCACTTTGACAATGCATTGGAGGAGAGATTTGTATAGAAAGACGAGCTACTTTATTGAAAATTAGGTCACATTCTCAACATAATGTTAGTAGATTCTTGATAAAATTACATTTTCTTATGTTATTAAAGTCTATTTTTTTCTAATATAAATGATAAATTTACTTATATCTACTCTTTATGCGAATCAAAATGTATAGATAATGAACTGTTTGTAAAGAATACTAGAAACAAATTACAACCACACATTACATTATATACAAAATATCTTGCCTTATATAATAATGGAATGAGATTTTGAGCTGAGATCCTTCAATCTAGCTATGCTAGCCAAGCAAGGGTAGAGAATGTAACATGAAAAAGACTCATTTCTCTACTGATGCTTTAAAGCTAGATATTTCTCATGGTCCCACTTTCTTGATGCTATTGAGTTACCAAATTGTTCCAATTTTTGGAGAAGCATCATGGTAGCATTACCCATTCTGAAATCTAGATGTTGTTGGAGAGTAGGAAATGGCTCTTCCATCTGAGCTCATTTAGATAGATGGATCCCTAACCATCCAACAAACAGAATCCTTTACCTGGCTAGTAAAGAAGAAGACTAGGTATCTGTTAGCTGTATAAGGAGAGGAGGAAATATGGTGGCACATGCTCTTGCATAACATGCTAGAAATATCATAGCTGAAATGTACTTGATGGTAGACTCACCCCCACAAGCTGTGGAAACTTTGTACTAGGATTCTCTTATTTTTATGAATGAATGAATGAAGGTTTTGTTTTAAAAAAAAAATGTAAAATGCATTAAGTTTTCTTGAAGGAAAAAAACTTACAAAATTTAATACACTTTCAAATAACAAATATAAGTACATTAATTTAGAAAATATAACATATTTTATCAATTATACTTTGTTAGAAAATAATCACATTATTTTAAAAAATTGTTTAGGACTAATACTTATAAGTCTTATCTACAATTTTCATTTTTCACTTAACAAATAAATAAATCGTCAATTTTTTTCACATATCGCAAGGGTCTGCAACTAGTAAGGTTAAAAGTTACACTTCTATTTATCTAAGCAACCATAGACAATGCACTAATTGATTTTAAATATTCTTGGGCCTTAACAAAATACTTTAGTTCATAAATATACAACTATATATATATATATACATGTGTGTGTGTGTAAAAGTTGATTTGTGTGTATATGTGTATATATATATATACTAATTTCGAAATGGTACATGGTATGACTAGGACCAGTATATTTTGTTCTCCTCATCAAACCGAAAGTCTTTAATACAATATATCCGTATTGACTACTTTGATTTAAAGAACACACAATATGCTTAAGTGCATAATCTAATAGGTCGTATCAAATAGTCAGCAGCACCAACTACATGAGAAATCCACATGTTCACATGTCATGTGTGAACAATAAAAGTTGGATACCATAGTCAGTTGCTGGATATTGATAAGAGGGCATTGAATACATATGATGAGCTACAACTACAACAATGATTAAAGATCCTAACAAAGCTAGGTTAATAGCTAATGCAAACTTAACAATTTCGCTTGAGTGAGTTTTGAGTGAAAGACTCAGCGAACTTTTTGTCTACTTTTAATGTTCCACTCCAGTAAGTCTTGGTTTCGCTCAAGTGAGTTTTAGTTCAATTGCAGCTCTTGACAAGCTTTTGGCCAAACTTTAATCTCATATTTACATTATGTTTGTCACATGTAACATCTAAAACCTAACAAGTAATATTATGTGTAATTTTGAAAGAAAATATACTCATCTTGAATTTTTTTTTTTTTTTTTACTTGATTTTCTTGTATAACAATGTTATTATTGTGTTAACTTTCACCAATAATTCCCCTCAAGATATGATGGTTACCTTCACAAAAAAAAAAAATATATATATATATATATATCTCCATTTCATGTTGTGTAGAACAGGCCCATTTGCAGGACTGTATCAGATGCTGTTTATGTTCTTGATGAGATTGTTGGTCAAGACTACAATGATAAAGCAACCATTGAAGCATCAAAGTACATTCCACATTGTGGCTATAAACAATTTCTGAAGGTTAATGGTCTTAAGGCGAAGCGATTGGGAATAGCGAGAAAACCCTTTTACAATTTCGGCAATGACACCTTCTTAAAAAAAATATTTGCACAGCATCTTGATAGACTACAAGCTAGAAATTTTCCCTGTCTGATGTACTATCCTAACTTGGTACATAATTTTTCACAAAATTTCAGGCAAGAAGGTGCAATTTTGGTGGACAATCTTGAAATAGCTAACATTCATGCTATCTTGAATGTTGGCACCTCGGAACGGACAGCATTGATGATAGAGTTCAAACAGGCTTGAACAAATATTTAAAAGAACTGGTGGCTTCCCCAGTGCGAACCTTGGCTGATGTTATAGCCTTCAACAAGAAGTTCTCAGATTTGGTTAGTATGTTTACATAATACTTTATTTTCAATATGTTTAGAGTCACAACTAACAAGTTAACAAGTTGTTAATGTGTCAGTGGTAAAAGCCTATATGAGAATTAATAATAATTCACTTAACAGTTATGAAAAATATTACAAATCTTTAGGAGTTGTATCTTAGGTTCTTAATTGAACTTAACCCTACGGTTGAATTGACCAAATAGTATAAAGATATCATTTTCAAAGACAATTAAGTTTAGTATTGTTGATTTTTCTAATTAGATAGAAGAGAATCCTTATTTCTTGGAACAAGCTTTTCATCAAGATATAATGTTTTCTTCAGTTTAATGAAAGTTTTAAGTTTCCTAGCCAAAAAAAAAAAAAAAAAAAGGCAATTAAGTTCAACTATGTACTTTATTAAGCAATGTAACTTAATAGGGCAAAACTTAAATACAGTTCTTATATATTATATATTTGGTTGCCTATTTGAAATTCAAAGGTGGTGTTATCTTTTTTAAAACAATTAAATTTAACTTCATAATTCAATGAAAACCCAACTTACAGCACCTAATTAAAGAACTGTCTATAAGTTTCATCCTACACAATATATTCCGCTCGCTTCATGTTTTTCATTATTGCCAACAACGGTAAGGCACATCCACAAATAATGAAGATTTACTAGCATGACCATGCAGGAAAAGATTAAGGAATATGGGCAGAACCTCTTTCTAGAAGCTCAAGCCACAAATGGTTCTAGTGAAAAGAGAAGGCAGCATTACAAGATATGGCAAGGCTGACGAGAGATGGTTTTTTGAAGTTGATGATAGAGTATAACCTTGATGCATTGGTGACTCCATTTTTAGGACCTTAAGGTGTTGGTGTTAATTCTCTCCTTGCAATTGGGGGCTTCCCTGGAATTAGTGTCCCTGCAAGATATAATAGTAAAGGCGTGCCATTTGGTATTTGCTTTGGGGGACTAAAAGGTTCAGAGCCAAAGTTGATTGAAATTTCATATGGCTTCGAGCAAGCTACTAAGATTAGGAAGCCTCCTTCGTTTAAACCTTGACGCCTAAACACCTAGCCTCCATTCAAAGTTTTAGAACTTGCATTGATACTTACGAATCATTAGGTTTGATCATGCTAGTTTGTGTTGATATATATATATATATATATATATCAACTACAGTTCAACTATGGCGACAATGTAATCAAGTTGGGCTAATAATCTTACTGGCATATATGGACAAATGGCAAGTACTGTGGATTAAGTTTTGGGATCAAGTCATTATTAAAATGATATTGTCCTAAGTTATGATCAATCTTTATGTTTATCTCAAAATTTACTTTGTCCAACATAACTTTTTTTTTTTTTAAATATGAGATAGAATTTTAATCTATCCTAATCTTAATGTATATATATATGTGAAGCTCTTTCCTATAGACTTAAATCTTAACTTTTGTTCTCTATACCCTACATGCACTTATAATTATATAGTGACTATCGCGTCAAGAGTGCAGAATATGCTACATAACCTTTTCACCTTGGATACCATGCACAATTAGATCAAATACATCATGGCTTCAAATCAATGGGACCCTAAGATGATCATCTAAGCCGTGTCATCGTTAGCAGACAAATAGGGAAAGAGTTCATAATTACGTGAACAAGAAGCGCCTACCTTTTTTGAAACATAACATACTCTTTGGTTAGGTGAGCGAATGTGCATTAGAGTCGGGGCAACCAAACAAATTGAAAATTGTTTTCTTGTGCAAGCATTTTTGAGCTACAATCACTTTGTGTATTAAATATAATGTATCATAATTATTCTTTACAGGTGTATATTAGTGACAAATTAATGTCTTTTTTGTCTTTCACTTTTTTGGCTCTCAAAGTCCTTCTATACTAAGGATATTACAAAATTTTATTATATAAATCGTAAAAACTTATGTGCTACCGATCATAAGAAATGTAATTGATTTAAAAATAATAATAAAAAAATCACCAAAAGATAAAAAGTAATTTAAACTTGAAATGACGCTAATTACATCCATTACCATGTTAATATATAAACCTTTTACAATAAAATTAATAGTAACTCTAACATTTTTATTTATAAAAAAGTAAGGTTTTTTTTTAATAATTTAACAGAAAAAGAAAAAAAATCATTGAGCTTTAGTCAAACCCAAACATAGGCAGTGATTCATGGATTTGGGTCAGATTTTTCAATTTCTTTCCTCCAAAAGTAAGGAAAGACAGATCTAGAAGAAGTCTCTTTTGTAAATTAAAAAAGGAAGTTGCCCGTCCCAAAAAAAAAAAGTGGACCCCTTAAGGGTGGCAAAAATTTATTTCTTCCTGTTGTAGTTAAACGACCTCTGATGCTTTCACATGCTCTATATAAGACTTTGCAGAGCCAAATCCCATATGTCCCCCTATAAAGGTTCCCCTAACCATTAATATATTTCACAAAACTTTGCTAGTCAAATTGAGGAAGAGAGAAATGGCAAAACTTAGTGTTGTAGTAATAGTATTGCTATTCTCCCTAGTGGCAAACATCACATTGGCTCAAAGCTTCAAGGAAGAGAAATGGGCAACAAGGCTTAAGTTCCAAAGGAAGAAGGAGACAGTGACCAACCTCCAATTCTACTTCCATGACACACTCAGTGGGAAGAACCCAAGTGCAGTTAGGGTGGCTGAAGCTACTGAAACTGAGAAATCTCCAACACTATTTGGTGTTATCATGATGGCAGATGATCCATTGACTGAGACACCTGATCCAAATTCAAAGCTCCTGGGCCGGGCTCAAGGACTATATGGGTCTGCAGGACAGCAAGAGATGGGACTGATCATGGCCATGAACTTTGGGTTCATAGATGGCATCTACAATGGTAGCTCTATTAGCCTTCTTGGCAAGAACTCGGCTATGCATCTAGTTCGAGAGATGCCAATCGTCGGTGGAACCGGGCTTTTCCGGCTAGCGCGTGGCTATGCCATTGCTCAGACACATTGGATTGATCTCACCACCGGCGATGCTATAGTAGGTTACAATGTTACAATGGTTCACTAAGGCTAGATTTTGTTCAGTCTTGTTAATAGGCCCTTTCTTATTTTGTCTTCCTGTCATGATCCCTTATATGTGCTATGTCTTATGGTTTAATCTTATGTGTTTGAGGTGAGTTGGTAAAGTAATTCTCGGTCACAATATTATTTAAGCAACTCCCTAGAACTATATTGATATGAATTGGGTTTAATTTTATGTTTTTTTTATATGAGTTGAATTATATTGATTTCCCTATAATTAAGCAACTCCATTATTTTTTATACAACTTATGATGCATCAAGTATATATTTTGCAAAATCACATTCAAGTAACTAATGTGGAATTATCAGTCATGTAATTCAAGTCTTAAACATATACAGTGTGGGATTCCGAACTCCAATTAACAAAACTAAAATGTTTCTTCCCTAAGTGAACGATGTGAAATTACTACCATTTTTTGTACTTTTTTTTTTTTTTTGAAACTTTCGTTCATGGTTCACTAAGGCTAGATTTTGTTCAGTCTTGTTAATAGGCCCTTTCTTATTTTGTCTTCCTGTCATGATCCCTTATATGTGCTATGTCTTATGGTTTAATCTTATGTGTTTGAGGTGAGTTGGTAAAGTAATTCTCGGTCACAATATTATTTAAGCAACTCCCTAGAACTATATTGATATGAATTGGGTTTAATTTTATGTTTTTTTATATGAGGTGAATTATATTGATTTCCCTATAATTAAGCAACTCCATTATTTTTTATACAACTTATGATGCATCAAGTTTATATTTTGCAAAATCACATTCAAGTAACTAATGTGGAATTATCAGTCATGTAATTCAAGTCTTAAACATATACAGTGTGGGATTCCGAACTCCAATTAACAAAACTAAAATGTTTCTTCCCTAAGTGAACAATGTGAAATTACTATCATTTTTCGTACTTTTTTTTTTAGAAACTTTCGTTCTTCTTTCTAGTAAGCATATGAACAACACTTCATATTCTCCCAAGTTCACAATAAAGTTTATTATGATTTTTTTAATTATTAAACTTTAGTTTCCTCCGCAATTTCAAGGGCTAAAATAACAATAAGTGGTAAAAACAAATAATGGTATATCTCCCATTAATTGTTAACCAAGAAATACTTTATGAATAAATCTTGCAACAATATCAATCACTTGTTTGTATAATACTCCTCATCTAATTGTTTAAATGATGTGAATTAGTGACACAAAATTGTCATTCACACATTACATAAGAATTTTCTCATCATGTATATTATATTTTTTAACATTAGGCGAGTATGAACTTTATTCTCTTACCTTTTCAATTATTCTTAGTGTCCGTTTAGGATAACTTGTTTTGAGCATTTTTAGTAAGGTTTTAATGAGATTAAATTCTGTAAAGATGTTGTGTGAAACTCATGTTTTACCCCTTCAATCCCAACATGTCATATTATTTTATCACATATTTAAAAATTAGCACAACCATACCTAATTAATTCTAATACCCATATATAAATCTAACTAAATTGGGAGTTTATTGGAATGTTATTCAGTGTGGTAGAATGTATTGAATTTTAAGTAAAATGCTAATATGGTAATCTCTTATTAGATGGTTTAATACATAAGTTTCACATCCTATCCTTACCAAATTCAGACTCAATTTTAATAAACTGTAATTAGGGAAAAAAAATCTGTTGAACTGAAATAAATTAAGGAAAATAAGCTGGCTAATAATTCATGATAAACATTAACTTGGAGAAAAAGAAAATTATGCATAAGCAAGGCCTAATAAAAAATATATTAATTCAAAACATTGGAATGGATAGGAAAGATATATTTTACTTTTTTAAGGGATTATAACTAAAGATATCATTTTTTTGGTACATAAATTTATATAAAATGGGAAATACGTTACCTTGAGCTTGAGTGCAATATATTAAATCATTTGTTTATGAAATCTCCGTGAAGTCTACACAGACTCGCCACTTTTCCACTTTTCTTCTTTACTACCACAGTATTCGCCAGCCATTCGGGATAGAAAATTTCTTTAATGCCCCAGCCTGCTTGAGCTTTCGCACCTCTTCTCGGACTGCTTCAACGTGCTCTCTGGATGGCCTCCGAGGTGTTGTTTCTTTTGTACACTCAGGGGGTTAACCCTCAAATGGTGACAAATGACTCCGGATCTACCCCTGGGGCTTCGTAGGCACTCCAGGCAAATACGTCGATATTTCTCCTAAGGAACTCCAATAGTTCCTCCTTTCTTGCTGTGGCATCTGGGATCCAACTTGAAAGTACCTTTCAGGGTCAGCCCCAACCAGGACCCGTGTTAAGTCCTCGCATTCCGCACCTTCATCCTGCCCGCCGGCAGGCGACAACCGCCCCTTTAACTGCTATAGGTCCTTAACTGTCATTCCGAAGATTCGTCTTCGGACCCGTGCCGTATGGCAGCGACTAGGCATTGCCTAGCCGAGGATTGGTCTCCACGGATCTCACAAACTCGCCCCTCGGATGGGTACTTGACCTTTTGGTGCAGAGTGGAAGAGACAGCCCCTAGCGTGTGTAACCAGGGCCTGGCTACAATTGCCGTATAAGGGGAGTAAACATCCACCACAACGAAATCCACCTCCACGATTTCCGAGCCCGTTTGCACTGGCAGTCGTATTTGCCCCTTCGGCGTAACCATCCTTCCTTCAAAGCTGAATAAGGAAGAGCAATACGGAGTCAAGTCGCTAGGTACGAGATTCAATCCCTTGAAAAGATCAGGTACATGATCTCCACCGCGCTGCCTGATCTACCATCACTCTCTTCACATCATACCCCCAATCCTGAGGGTAACCACCAAGGCGTCGTCATGAGGTTGAATGGTCCCCGCTTTATCCTCGTCCGAAAAGCCTAGAACAAGGGCACAGCCTGCCTAGGGCTGTTCGGACTCACGTTGGCATCCCCACCTGTAACCGCGCCACGGACATGACCTTCGATGGCCTGTATCCTGTCCTGCCCGGTGCTGCAAAAATAACATTGATAACGCCCAAGGGGGGTTTTGGAGAATTCCCTTTCTCGGCATCTAACGTTGGCTGTCCTCTTCCGCTGGATCGATGCAAGAGATGCTTCAATCTGCCTTCGCCGACCAGTTGGTCCAGGTGGTCCCATAAGCTTCTGCAGTCTTCCGTCGTATGCCCATGATCTTGGTGGTACTGACAATAGACGTTACGATTGCGTCTGTCCGGATTCCCCACCATTTTGTTCGGCCACCTGAAGAATGGTTCATTCTTTACCTTATCCAGGACTACTTGAACGGCTCTTTAATACAGTATTAACTGTCTGGGTATTTGCTGAACCCGAGTGTCCAGCGAAATCTCTCCTCGGCTTATTGTTATTATAGCGGTCCGACCTATAGTCCTTTCTGTCCTGGGTGGTAGTCTTATCCTTACCCCTCTCCTGCTGCCTATCCTCTTCACCCTTTATATTTCTCAATGCGATCCATGAGCTGGCGCATGCTAACCACTGCTGCTTACCAGACAAAGACGTTCTCAGACCATGATCAGTGGGAGACCCAACTTGAACGTCTCCAAAGCCATGGCGTCGAAGTTACCTCCATCTCGTTAAACATCTCCCAGTACCTATCCGAGTACGCCTTTAGTGTCTCGCCTTCACGCATGCTTAAGGAGAGAAGAGAAGATAAATGGCCTTGGCACTCTCCGGCAGGTGACGAATCGCGAACCAAAGGCTTGAGTAAGCTCTTGGTAAGAATTGATGGAATCGGCCCTCAGGTTATCAAACCATCTCATGGCTACAGGACCCAGGCTGGATGGGAATACCTTGCACATCAGAGCTTCATCCCTGGCATAGACAGCCATCCTCTGATTAAAATGGCTAACGTGCTCCACAGGGTCAGTTTTGCCGTTTAGATAGTGAAGGTTGGCTGGTTGAAACGCCGAGGCATCTCTGCTCCTTCGATCCTACCAGTGAAGGTGACCTGGAAATCTGACTCAGGGCCCTACTCATGGCATCATTGCCCACCCTTCACACGATGGTCCTCGAGATCGCTTCTCGCGAGGGCGCTCAGCTTCATACGAGAAGGTCTCACTGATTGGAGTTTGAGAGTTCTGCTCATAGGTAATATCTTGCCCATCGTCCCAGTCATCATCAGGGAGTGTTGACAGTGTGCTTCCTCTTCTCATAGCGTAATTCTCTCTCAATCTGTCAATCTCTATTTGCATACTGTTTTCTCTGCATGGGGGACGGACTTCCATCTTGAGGCCGGGTTCGATCAGTGTGGGTAGTATGCACACTACCTTCACGGTCCTGCCTCCGCTCCAGGTTAAGAAAGGGGTCGATATGTTGGGAGGCCCCAGATTCTGCCGGTTGTTGCCCTTGACCAGCCATGACCAACTGCTGTTACTCTCCCTTACTCTCAAGCTCTCCCACAGACGGCGCCAATTGTAGGGTCTCGTTTCTCTACGTAAACCCAAAGACAATTAATTTGTAGAGTATGGGTTGAAGAACTAGAGTGGACAAGGGAGTTTTTCCGCAAAAGATTATCACTTCTTTTCTTATTTCTTGATCAGTTCGCCCACATTCCATGCCCCGTTTCATACCCTCACCTCTATTATATAGCCACTCTCACTCTCATCCCTACCGTCCACGTGCTCCCCATCCGTGGACGTGCTCAAGTACCTGTCACGTCAGGCAGCTGCTTTTCATCTCTGTGTGAGTGGCGGTAGGTCATGAAACACTGTTCAGGTGTCTTCTCCACATAAATGCGGCCAGAAAAGCTGTTGCAATGCATTGAATACGGTGGCAGCAGCCTTTCCTCAGATATTTCTTCATCCTTATCGTTTTTGAGTGTGCTTTGAGCTTATCTTGATCAGGTGGGCTCCTCGGACGATCAACCAGGCCTTTCTCCGGCTCAATTAGTCTCCGCTATCATACCAGGGTAAAACTTCCTTCTCGGACAGGAGATGTCCTCCTCGGACTGGAGACATCCTCCTCGGAAAGCAATGATCCTCTGCCCAGAGGATTCCGCTCCAATCTGGACCTTGCATTCTACTCATCCTTCTCTTCGGATGTGAAACAGTTCTCTCGTGGGTGTTCGGCCCGTTAATTTGGGCCTGATCCTTTTATCCCCCACAATGACTTATAAACTTGAATTATTTTAAGTTATACAAAAAAAAGGCTCATAAATATTAAATTATTCAAAAATTATATTTTTTAAAGTTTATTTATATTGGATTCTTCATTTTCTACACTAATAGTCTGTTTGGATTGAAGGAGAGGGAGGGAGGGAGAGTAGAGTAGAGTAGAGTAGAGTAGATTTAGCACAAAATTAGCTTATTTTTAGCCAACTCTACTCTACTCCCTCCGCTCTCTCTCTTTCCCCCTCCATCCAAACATGCCATAAAGTAACTCATTTGATAAAAAAAAAAAAAAAAAAAAAAAGATTAGATGGGACACATGCAAAATTAAGCTCTAATTGAAATTCAATTTTTACACTGAATTAACTCACTTAGTACAAAAATTTAAAAACTTAGATTAATAGGACACATGGTGCAAAATTAAATTCTAATTGAATTTCAATTTGAAGTTTAATTAGATTTTCTCTCAGTTTTGCTTATATATATATATAAAGATGAGAACTGTATATCTACAACATTTTTATACTACTTTCATATTAATATATCTTTAAAGTTAATAATTTTATAAGAAAGATTATTGAACTCAATTACTTTTTGTCATTACTCTTTAGTTTTTTATTTTTATTTTATTTTTATTGAGAACTATCATAAAGAAGATATTGAAGGTGGATTAGTGATCAATTTCTAGATTTTGTTGTAAACCTAATTTGTTATTTCCGATTTCATAAACAAATGATTTAATATATTG
>NW_027070078.1:56084-59809 GCF_002906115.3 Quercus suber
AAAAAAAAAAAAAAAAAAAAGCTCCGAAACGCAGAATTGGAAACGCACAGCAACTTTGAGTGCTATCCAAACGCAGGCTATATGGCTTTTGTCAGGGGAGCGCGAATGCACCTATTAAGGAGAAATTTGATAGGCCAGATAACAAAATAAATAAACAAATGTTTTTATTATTGGGCAGGTTCACACATTTCTTAAAGGTGAATTTATTGGGCTCCACTGCATTGGGAAGCAAAAGAAAAATAATAAATAAAATAAAATAAAAGCAAGATAAGTATCAAATCTTGACATTTATTGTTCCACTTCTAGAATTGATTGTCTTTAATTTGTTGCACAAATATTCATGGTCAAAGGTCACTTGATTCTTTTTGAAAATTTTATTTTATTTCTTTAATAAATTTTATAACAAGTATGTAAAGGATATTCGAATTCTAGTTTTACTCAGTAAAAAAACCAAGCAATATTACTAAAGTACATGACTATTGGCAAAATTTGAATTATAGATGCATATAGTTTTTTTCATAAATAATTCAATTGTTATAACAAAGAAACGAGGATTTGAACCTTAATTCATCTCATAAAAGTTATCAAATAATGTCCTAACTACATGACTCTTTCTTTAAAGAAAAAAGGAAACTAAGCTACATGATTCTTGGAATTGATGTATCTATACTACCTCAATGAAATAACAATATTTATCTTCATAAATAATAATATAAAGTTTGAAGGTGAGAAATTGAATTTCATCTTGACAACAGTGGCAAAAGTAAATCCATCTCCTCCCTTTATATTTCAGTGACACTGTTTGGTCTATCCTTGCGGAGAATCAATGTTTAAATCCATCTCTCCCATTTATTATAACAACTAAAACATAGGGGAAAAAAAGTCAAGTAGAATAACAATCCCAAGACTGCAATATTCTGCTCCTACAAAATATATACATAAAGCATTCCCATCAACTTAGCTAAAACAACATTTAGTTAAATAATAATAATAATAATAATAATAATAATAATAATAATAATAATAATAATAATAACCTAAACTCACTCAAAACTTCCAAGGATCAAACTCAATATTTTGTTCAAAAAAACATAACAATGAATAGTGTTCTTAATACACTTATTGAGCTATGTTCACTCATACATCAAATAAAATTTTTATTTTATTCACATGTATCTCTCTCTCCGTTTGGATAGCACTCAAAGTTGCTGTGCGTTTCCAATTCTGCGTTTCGGAGCTTTTTTTTTTTTTTTTTTTTTCAACGCATGAACAGTAAAATCACTGTGCAGGAGACAATTAGCACTGTTCACGCACTGTAGCGCACTGTTTATGTATTAAAAAAATATTAAAAATGGGCCCCACAATACTATTTACACATTTAAAAATTATTTTGCTACAGTGTTTTCAGCAACAATCAATTTTTATCAACTTTCAGCAACAATAAGTGCTATCCAAACGGACTCATAGCCATATAGAAAAGAGACCCATGAGAGGTACAAACTAGACTCTGAAACAATCTTGTTGACAACTTGGTTGACGCAATCTCATCGAGTATTATATTTCAAGTATCTATGATAAGTGTACGGATTGGACTCTAGGTTGACAAATTTGTTGAGGATAAGAGAAACGGTGCCGTATCTAGTCAGAGTAATGATACACGTGAGACTGGAAAAGAGGAAGCTCCCACACGTGACAACACTTATTCAAACGGCAACGTTCTCCATCAAGAACAAAGATAAAAAGTAAAAACAACTACAAGAATAAGAACCAAGTGACACCGTTTTTTCACCAGTCTGTCAGGGGAGCAATGGTGCCAAGTTCTATTATGATTAGTTTAGAATTCTGTTAGGATTCCATAGTTTGTTGACCGTACAGATTGGAATCTGTTATACCCAAAGGTCCACGTGATTATTAGTTTTGTACCTATATAAACTCTATGTATTACTCATTATGATTTATGCAAGATATTATTCATTTCTCTCTTTCTGAAACTCTCTCTTCTCTGAGCTTTTCTTTTGGTTCTTTACCTTTTCTTGCATCTCAGAAAATCTCACAGTACTTGAAGGTTTTCTTCAACATTCTCATTGACTATTATGTTTCAAGCAAAGCTGGCTAATCTCATCCTACGGTCTAAGGCGAGCATTTTTTTTCTGTGAAGAATTATTAGGGTATGTTTGATAATTGTTTTTTCTCCTTCGTTTCTGTTTTCAAAAATAATTTTCTATTTTTAAGACTAAAAAATTTGTTTGGCAACTCAAAATAAACAGAAAACAAAAACTGTTCTCAAAACTCAATTTGTGAAGGAAATTGAAACATGCAAAATGATGTTTTCAGTTTCTAATTTTCAAAAGTCAATGAAAATTAACCATTTAATTTAATGAATCTATCACATTTAATGAGTTAGCATTAGAGTTCAAATTTTAATAACAACATATTTTAGTATTTCTAGTTTTTTTTATTCAAAAACTATTTTTTTTTTTTAAATTTCAACTAACCAAATGTGTTTTTGGTTTTAAAAATATAAGAAAATTGTTTTTTCTTTATATTCCCAAAAATAAGTTTTCGAAAATAGAAAACAAAAACTATTAACAAATATAATCTTAGTTTCTTCTAATGTCCCAATGTTGGTTCTTGTTGAACACTTCTTTGCAAAGCCATTAATTTGATGCTTGTGTTTTTTTACAAATTTAGCGTCAAGTGAATTGATTTTTTTTTGGGTACTATTACCATGATGATCATGTCAAAATCATGAAACATGTTAAACGTGTTTCCATATATGATATGGCTACATTACTATGAGAATGTTTCATATGCATAAAGTATTTTATATATAAAATATATATTTTAAAAATTTGTAATTTTTCCATGGTTTTGTTCTATCAAATACCTCAATTCAACTTCAAATAGCTTCATTTCAGACATTTCGATTTCACAGTCATAATGCAACAATTATTAGTGGGGAATTCTCTTATTTTAAATATTAATTGAATAATATTTTATGTTTTGATATTTTTTCAATTAAAAATTTATTTTTCTTGCTTTTTGAGATGCAAGATTAGTACTAATTATGTTTTTGTGTTTAACTTCCGTTAAGATTTCATTTTTAATTGGTAATATTACTAATTCATTTAATCTTTCTTGTTACATATTCTATGTTAAATAGAATTTTATCCATTTTAATTATAGATAACTTCTGTGGGGGATAAAAGGATCAGGCCCAAATTAACGGGCCGAACACCCACGAGAGAACTGTTTCACATCCGAAGAGAAGGATGAGTAGAATGCAAGGTCCAGATTGGAGCGGAATCCTCTGGGCAGAGGATCATTGCTTTCCGAGGAGGATGTCTCCAGTCCGAGGAGGACATCTCCTGTCCGAGAAGGAAGTTTTACCCTGGTATGATAGCGGGGACTAATTGAGCCGGAGAAAGGCCTGGTTGATCGTCCGAGGAGCCCACCTGATCAAGATAAGCTCAAAGCACACTCAAAAACGATAAGGATGAAGAAATATCTGAGGGAAAGGCTGCTGCCACCGTATTCAATGCATTGCAACAGCTTTTCTGGCCGCATTTATGTGGAGAAGACACCTGAACAGTGTTTCATGACCTACCGCCACTCACACAGAGATGAAAAGCAGCTGCCTGACGTGACAGGTACTTGAGCACGTCCACGGATGGGGAGCACGTGGACGGTAGGGATGAGAGTGAGAGTGGCTATATAATAGAGGG
>NW_027070078.1:67402-68848 GCF_002906115.3 Quercus suber
GCCTGGTTGATCGTCCGAGGAGCCCACCTGATCAAGATAAGCTCAAAGCACACTCAAAAACGATAAGGATGAAGAAATATCTGAGGGAAAGGCTGCTGCCACCGTATTCAATGCATTGCAACAGCTTTTCTGGCCGCATTTATGTGGAGAAGACACCTGAACAGTGTTTCATGACCTACCGCCACTCACACAGAGATGAAAAGCAGCTGCCTGACGTGACAGGTACTTGAGCACGTCCACGGATGGGGAGCACGTGGACGGTAGGGATGAGAGTGAGAGTGGCTATATAATAGAGGGTGAGGGTATGAAACGGGGCATGGAATGTGGGCGAAGCTGATCAAGAAATAAGAAAAGAAGTGATAATCTTTTGCGGAAAAACTCCCTTGTCCACTCTAGTTCTTCAACCCATACTCTACAAATTAATTGTCTTTGGGTTTACGTAGAGAAACGAGACCCTACAACTTCTTTTTGCATATGCAAATGTAAGATGTATTGTTAGTTAATATTTTATAAGTGATACATGCATTACTATTTTCATCTATTAATAAAATGTATCTAAATAATCAATATCATAATAAATATTATGTATGAGATGGTTACTATGTCTTGACAGTTGATACTATTAGGCTTTAGGTATTGAACAATGAATTTTAGTAATGAATTTTTCTAGAAAACTATCAATTCTAATTTTAATTTTGATAGAGAGAAAAATTAATAGTTGTGGGGCCCGTGGGCCTGATAACCTCGGCCCATCGGGTAGCAGGCCCAAGGCCCATGCCGAGGAACACTGACTAGTCAAGGCTAAATTGGGGAAAGCCTCTTTTCCCAATTTACGCCGAGAACCTCCTCATCCTCGGCCTGACAAGGGTGATTTTCGGGAAAGATCAAGTCCAAAGTAAGCTGTCACCCTCGCATTTAATGCATTCACCTAACCCCCCTGGCCGCATTAATGGGGATATAACCCCTTAGCAGGGTAACGTTGATCAGAGTGAACCACTCGAGTACTGATAAGGCCTCTGATGGGACGGACGGCCAGAAGAGAGGCAAATGAATGATCAACAGATGGAATAAGGAGATAGGAAGATGAAGACTATATAAGGAAAGCAAGTAAAGTAAAAGAAGGGGGGGAAAAAAAAGAGAAGCAAAAGGCCTCCTCGGCCCATGGCCGAGGAGAATCCTCCCAGTTGTAAAGAAACTCTGAGTATCTTTTTATAAATAAGAATTCATGCTTGATGAACGACGGCCAGCGCCTAAACCTTTAACCCACTCTCTATAAATTTATTGTTTGGGCTTGATTGGGCTGAAAACCCATTCATACTCAGGGTCAATCCAAACTGAGTCCCTACAATTGGCGCCGTCTGTGGGAAGGATTAGGGTGCTGGCCGGCGCACCAGGCGAGTGTTCTAAGTAGTCATTTTACAGTAGGTTGAAAAAAAAAAAAAAAAA